>NC_054538.1:44882743-45182743 GCF_017654505.1 Polyodon spathula
AGTGCTGTGCTGTTTCTGTCAAGGGATTCCGGCATACAGCATCTAAAATATCAATTTAACAACATTTTAAAATCCAGTCACCTGCCACAGTGTAGCTCTTAACAGAACCTTGTGGACACAAAGTTATTTGGAGACAATAAATAAATAATTATTAAATTAAAAAATCAGACTTATCAAGTCTACCAAATTGGGATAGCATGCTATCTGATACTCTCACACATGCGTAAGCTTAACTCACACATTTTGAATAAATATATAAAGATGTGAAATACAGGAGACTCCAGATAACTTGAATATCCATGGACTTTGTCAACTTTGACTGAACTTCAACATCATATCTAAAGTTACCATTCTGACCTAAAAATATGGTGTAATTCCCCCAAACAAACACCAACCCCCACATCACCCCCTCTCACTCTCACCCCCACCGACATTTTTTCCTAAATTTGTCCCTAACAGTGGTTGGTACAGTATATTTAACACTTTGCAATGCTAAGTGTGAATGGATTTAAATTTAACCGCTAAACAAGAAGGTTAGCAATACATTTTTTTTTTTTTAAAGATGCTCTATTTATCAGTTGCTCTATCAGGTGAAGATTTGTTCAGATGGGATTTTTTTTTAATTTGTAGGATTTTCTACTGGTATATCACACAACTTTTATCTGGTATCACCATTCTTATGATAAATATTACCATTTGATCCTTGTAGCTCTTTTCTTCTAGAAGTTGTTCAAGGCTGTCCACGTGTTCAAATGTATTCAGTGGCAGGGAGACATCACCTGGCAATGCCACCTCAGAAGTGCTGTTGAACAGCTTTGCTATATTTGCCACCTTCCTCTTCACAATAGTCAGCTCACTTTTTATCTCCTCTAAGGAGGCCACAAAGTGACAGTCCCTTGCTGCAAAATTAAAAACTTTTATTAGCTATTTAATAGTTTTCACTTATGATTGAGTATTGCTCCTCACAATGTGAGCCAGCTGGTATGTGAAACTGTGTATAGTGTGGAAGCTACTAATCCCACAGCAACAGCATTTGAGATAGCAGGCTAGTTGGTGTCTTCAAAATCAACTCTGGTGACAGATTATTTAAGATTTGTTTTTATCTAAAAATAGTTTAGTACAGTGACCCCGAAGTGCAAATTCAAAAACACAACTACAAATTAGAAAACTGCAAATTCAAAAACACAACTGCAAATTGGAAAACACAACGACATTAACTCTGAAGTGGAAAGGGTAAGTACATAAGCAAAGCATCTCTGATTGGAGGAACAACAACCTGTCAATCACTGCTGCAACCAAGTTCAGAGTTAATGTCATTGAGTTTTCCAATTTGCAGTTATGTTTTTGAATTTGCAGTTTTCTAATTTGCAGTTATGTTTATTAAATTGCAGTTGATTTGTAATTTGTCGCTGTGTTTTCTAATTTGCAACTGTGTTTTTGAAGTTGCAATTTTGTTTTTGAATTTGCAGCTGTGTTTAATTTCTCATGGTGTTTTCAAATTTGCTGTTGTGTTTTTGAATTTGCAGTTGTGTTTTTGGAATTTGTAGGTGTGTTTTACACTTAAGTTTAGTTTAGGCCAACAGCTTGTTGCATTTTACTTGGATAAAAAGGAACATAAAAATAAAATCAACTAGTAAACTTAAAAGAATGAAAACAAAAGTCTTCCAGTTTCCAATTTTGTCCACATTCTGTTTAAATATGTTGATATTTCCTCAGCTTTATTTTTTAACTTATTATAATAGTGAACAAATAACTAATTCTGGACCTGTTTAAATTGTTTCTACTACATCATATTCCAATTCTGAAAACTACTGTAAATAAATATAAATGTTGCAGTTTCAAACCCTACTTTGAAACCTAACTGATGGTTGATAAACTCTGGTTTGATATAACAATGAGAAGTCAAAGAGCTACATAAAACAACAGTCACCTGCCCAAGTGATGTTCTTCTAGGTGACATTGGAATCAGTGGTGGTGATGGCTGAATAAGTGATGGTGATCCACGTGGCAGTGACCATGTCCAGGTTGGTGGTAGTGGTGGGACAGGAACTGAGTCCTTTTTCCTTCCTACTGGTGTTCCTTCCTCACTGTCTGAAGATTCAGACACATACTTTCTGTTACGTCTAAAAAAAAAAAAAAAAAATTAAACAACTGTTTCTTGCATTGCATTGTATTACAAGTTCCTATTTTCAGAAAAAAAAAAAACATATTTATTTGGCAACCAGACATTAAAAGTTGTCAAAATTGGAAATGGGTCATTTCCAAAACACTATGACAACAGTTATTAATGGTCTACCTCTGTTTAGCATTGATGAAAAAAAATACGCAATTCTCTGTAGCAATTGTAAATTGTATGTTTTGCTTTATGCAAATATACACTATATACATTACTTTCTAGATCGTTGATTCCGCTGCAGGTCGTCAACCTCACTCTGCAGATCTGATTCCACCTCTGCTTTGGTTGCTTTTCTTCTGGCCTTCTTGTAGTCTGCTGCAAGACAAATAAAAAGGCATTACTGGATGTAGGCGTCTAAGTGTATTTTCCTATTGAACTTTGTGAAGTTGCCCTTACACAGACTGTGATTATTATTATTATTATTTTTTTTATTTTATTTAGTGGTAGCCAATTATTTTTATTATTTTCTGCCCAATTTAGTAATGTCCAATTATTTTTTTAGCTCAGCCCACCGCTGCCACCCCCGCGCGGACTGGGGAGGGTGAAGACAACACACGCTGTCCTCCGAAGAGTGTGCTGTCAGCCGACCGCTGCTTTACACACTACGGACTCACCTCGCAGCTGCCTCAGAGCTACAGCGTCGGAGGATAACGCAGCCCTGGGCAGCTCACAGGCAAGCCTGCAGGCACCTGGCCAGACCTCAGGGGTCGCTGGTGAGTGGTGAGCCGAGGACACCCTCCCCCCGGGTGGCGCTCGGCCAATTGAGCGCCACCCCCTGGGAGCTCCCGTCCTCAGTCAGCAAAGGAGTAGCCTAGACTCGAACTCGCGATGTCCAGACTATAGGGCACATCCTGTACTCTACGAGTAATGCTTTTACTGGATGCACCACTCAGGAGCCCCCCCAGACCATGATTTTTAAATTAGCAGTCCTATATATGTATGGAAGGATTAGGGGTTTTAAAATAAGATAATAAAAAACTTGCCTGCTAATGGAAGCGGTGGCACAAGTGGTATTTTAGTAACATTATAGAAATCATGCATGACGATCACCTTATGGCAGTATTTGATGGCCACAGATTCTATCAGTATCGTAGGTAAAAGGGGCTTAACAGCGCCGTCAAGTATGTGTTTTCAATACTTTCTTTTATTTGTACTAGTACAGTACTAAACAATTGATATATTACTTAGGATAATTGATTTTAGTATAATTAATTTGTATATAATATGTACATTATTTTCACGTTAATAAACATGTATAAAGGGATTGTAACTGAGCATTAAAAATGTATATTAAGTATAATAAATCAGTTATCTGTTTTGGTGTGGAGGAACTGAAAGTTTGCCTCACAGACAGGAAGGCCAGAAGCATTTTCTTTCCTCTCTCATCCATTTGCTGCTTATGACAGCAACCTCATTTCTTCCTATGAATTCTGCTATTTTGTACATTTCCATCTGTTTTAAAAAACTGTCCTTAATTTTAAAAAATCAAAAAAAAAAAGTGTGGACAGTCTTGCGTTCTCTTCATTACCTGTGAAGCAATGGAGTGGCAGCCCAGACGTCACCACATGGTATTAAAATATATTTCTTTTCGATTTCTGAAACTTTGTAGTTTGTGTGCTTTCGCTCAAGTTCACTTGCTTTAAAAATGGCAATTGTTGCTGAATCTATTGGGTGTCTGTATAGTGATTCCAAGTGTTGAAATTGTTTGAAAACAATGTACGAATCCTTCCCATCAGATAGTATATTCTCAGCCAGACCTAATGCTCCTCTTATCATGACACAGTTATCTCCCGTTGAAGTTTTAACACAAACTTCAGGTAAACATATTTCTTTGTACTGTTTGCACAGTGGCATTGTAGGAATATTTGGACCCCCAGAGTGTTCACGTCTCAATACCTGATGATTTGTTTTTCTACTTTTTTTAACTTTAAAGTGCCTTTATTCAGAAAGACGCTGAATTAATTGCTGAAGAACAAACTGTGGTTTTCGCACTGATTTTTTAGTTGCTTCATGTCATTTTCAAAAGGGAAAGCAGAAACAGAATCCAAAGCACCAAATTTTCTGACATCATCTGCTAGGTGAGTTAAAGAGTGAACGTTATGCACAAGTTGATCTGACCCATACAATGTCTTGAATTGATTCACAAAAAAATATATGAGACTATCTGCATAATCACAATAATAAGTGTAGATTTCTGGGCAAAGCATTAAACAAATGGCTACTGACAAGCAAACAAAGTTTTCATAATACGGAGAAGCAAGATGATCCTTTAATGCAATTGGTCCTGTATATAATAAAAACTGTCTAAACTCAGTAGCTTTCCATGTATCAACTTCTGACAGTCCTCTTGGCTTCCTCGCAAATTCCACAGGTATATATTGCCTATAGCTTGTTAAACATTGGGAAATGGCTGTAATTGAACGAGAACATAACCTACATGACAGAGGACCTTTCAACCATGACATCAGCAGACGTCTTGTTACCCCTAGACAAACCAGATGCATAGAATCCAAATCAAACTGTGTTACTAAACCTATGTTCAAACTATGTAACAGAGAGCAACCATGGTGATGTTCTTCATTATGCATTTCGTCAAAGGGAGTATCGATGCGTGGCTGGGCATTTAACTCAGGAAAGGTCATGCGTCGGTTGACATATATATCTTCCTGCATACATCGGTCACATCCATAGTAGCCTGCATGGCCCTTGGTTCTCTTTAAGAAGGACCGAGCTGGGGCATCACATATGAAGCATGATATACGTAGTTTGAATCTTTTCCCATTTACCTCAAAATCCAACATATATTCAATGACATATTTTGGTTTGCCCTCACCACAGAAAAGACCAATTACAAACGGCTCTTTTTCAAAATAAATCCTGGCTAAAACTGGCCACAGTTGTAAACTTGAACTTTTGTAAAGTGGCCAGCCATCCACATTGACCAAAAGTGCAATAGTGTCATCCTTCAGTTCTAGCAATTTGTCTGAAATTGACTCAATATATGGCAGAATACCTAAGTGATAGTACTGACCAGCAGTTACTTGTCTTACAGCAGCTGTTGTCTGACTTGCTTTCAGTAAAGTATGTGCACATTTTGGTAAAGTTGGATGGTATTTTCTCAAAATGCAAAGCAAATCACTAAGTGCATTCTGCCAGATGTCATGTTTTACTGCCCTTTCACAAAGCTCACCCTGTAGGCCTATATCCCCTGAATCATCAGAATCAGAATCACTTTCACTATAAGGGAATTGACCATCACTATCAGCTTGACTGACACTATAATTCTCACTGAATACTGGAACATCCATTTGAAAGCTGTTAAGTTGTTCATCATATTCTGCTTCAAATTGATTTTGGCCATGTACATATTCAATGTCTTCTGCCTCCTGTTTAGCTATTAGAACATTTTCTGGTTCTGCCACTGTATTTACAGAAGCAATATGTGAGGACTCACACCCCATGCCAGCAGGTTCAGAAGTTGACAACTCTTGAAGTATCCCTTCTGTATGCCTGCACTTTGACCAGTAGGAAAGCGATGTAAACAAACAGCTAGTCATTTCAATATTTGTATATCCCAGATTATCTGGAAAACAAAACAATAGGCTGTAGTCCAGCAACTAATAGCAGATTCTGTGGGTGAAATTATTATACAGTACATGGCTCGGTCCTCCTTAACAGACTGTTTTTATTGAATCTCCACAGAGATGTATTTCTTGCCTTTGTTCTGTCATAGTTCAATTTAAGTTGTTTCCCATTTAATCTGGGATACACAAATACTAAATTAAATCTTCTTTGGGTCCCTTTCCTACTGGTCTAAGTTTAGGATGACCAACCCATGTACTGTATGGTGGCAATTCCATGACAAAGTGACACTGGCCATAAAAAAAACAAAAAAACAAAAACATATTCAAGTTGTACTAAGATGTGTATATTGTATTGTTTTTGTTCAGTTTGTGCCTTTTTCTTTACAGCCATTTAAAGGGGGAATCAAGTAGTGTGTGTGTTGCATATTCCTATATGTTGCTGCATCTGTTTAAGTAAGGTATGCATATTGCTTTTATTATTTATTTTTGACATCCTGACCACTTTTTTTACACTACTTAATTGCAGTCCACTGTGCTGGTTTTCCAAAGTCAGCTTCACACCTACCATTCAGGAGAACTTCAGCACTACATTTTTCATCATCTCCACCAAAGATAATTGAGCAGGAGGATGATGGGGGTGAAATGTAGTTCTGAAGTTTGCGCTACTTAAACGATGAGCGCCAGTTTTGCGGTAGAATGTTCATTCTGAGGTAAACTGAGAAGGCCTTTTTATTCACGCAGGGTAAACTTGTGGGTAAGTGCGATATGTTTTTATTTTCATTAATTATTCTAAGAGTTAACAGATCAAACAGATACTGTGAAACAATTCACAAATTGTCTGGCTGCAGCATTGATGCATTTCAAGCCCTTTCAGTCACCCCAGGAAGCATTTTCAGTTTACCTCAGAGACTGAACATTCTACCACGAAACTGGTGCTCATCGTTTAAGTCAGAGCAGCTCATAATTCTCCCGATCAAGTATCTATGGTAGGGATGATGGGGAATGTAGTGCGTTTCAAACTATTTTAATTCATGCCGGATATGCGTTTAAGTCCACAGTAACAAATATCAAACGAATATCGAACATCAAGCTAACTCCACCAGTCCTCCCCTCCTGTACTTAAAAAAGACTGCTAAATATGCTACACTGACACATTTGACAAAAAAAGGCACTTGAACAGCTGCCGTTATTTAACACTGCACACAAATTACAATATCATAATTTACAGTTTTCAAGTTATAGTGCTTTACATTTACCAATTAAATTATACAGTATCCAACCTTGAAAAATGTTGGCTCTTTTTTTAATAATAAAAAAATCTAACTATCTAAATACCTTTCTAAATCTAAGTATCTTAAACTACATATATCTTATCTATATTCTATTAAATCTATCTATCTATTCTATTAAGATATTCTCAATCCCTTGCTCTGTCCTCCTCTCTCCAACTGTCGCCAACGTCTGCGAATTCGCTCGAGCTTCAACTTGATTTAAGCAACTGGAGACGAACTCGCACATGCGCCACGTGCACGTGCCCCTCCCTCCTCCATACTCACATTTATAACTATTCATGTCCTGTCAGTTCTGTGAATTACCTTATAGTTGTTATTTTTCTTTTGAAATTATATATATATATACTATATATATATATATATATATCTATATATATATATATTATATTATATCTATATATATATATATATATATATATATATATATATATATATATATATATATATATATATATATATATAATATATTAATTTAAATCTTAAAGAATACACAAAAATACACTTACATTAAGTTAATTTACACTTATTTAACAAGCTTAGCCTACTTAATAATGCTTGTGATCACAACACATTTGCAATGTTGAGTCAGCGAGCGCCAATTTTTTTTTTTTTTAAATGGGAAAAGCGGAGCTCAATGAACAAGAGCTAGGAAAAAGCCTTTAAAATAGAAACTAACATATATAATGTATGTGTCATTGTAATTTAGTCTTATTTGAAGTACATTTTGCCGTTATTTTATAGTGTTAGTGCTTTTACATTGAAAAAAATCATACATATATGTAAATGAAAATTTTTTTTCTACCGTAGCTTCGGTTTTAGTGTGTACTGGCCCAGCATTGGCCCAACATTGTCTTAGCTATGGTGGTTGTATTCTGCCGAACCCGAATTGGGCCAGTGCGGGTTTTTTATGGGCTGAACGTGCTCACGGTGCCCATGTTTTGCCCTCATGGGCCCAATACGTACGTGTTTGCTGGGGCTGTATTGCACTGCCATTGGTATTATTGAACTGTCTTGCCAGAAAGGTTTCAGACAGGAAACTTTAAATACACCTGGAATTATGATAACTTGATCGCAGGGGTGCACCGATAATGATTTTCTTGGCCAATACCGATAGCTGACGGTTATCTGCCCATATCGGCCAATACTGATACGATACGATACCGATAATAGATAGTGCAGGTAAGCTATTGTAAACTACTAGAACAAAGCATAGGGCCTATATTTAAAGTGTTTTATAATTATAAACGTTAAATTAACATATATTGTTTATACTTGTGTATTTAAGACAAATGAACAGGTATTGTTTACTGTTGCATTTAAGAATAATGTTGTACTACATTGTGTGCTTAACAGAAATTTCTACATTTGTTTTACTATATAAACAGAGAAAAATAAAATTTTTCATTTGTACTTGTAAAAACACTTCTGTAGAAAAAATATATAAGGTGACATTAACTTTTATATCCACTTGGTGTTAAACATTGCGTATTATAACTTCTACCTACAGTAGAAAAGAAATGTAACCTATGCAACATCAACTGCAACAACTTTTGTTAAATTCTTATTTTAAGCATAAACTGCTTAAAAATACAGCACAACTTAAATTGTTCACTTACTCAAAATAAAAAAAGATGTCATAAAAACATGAAATTTCCAGTTTAATCTTGAATTCATTACTTAACAAAAGACGGCACAAAAAACAATTTCTGCTTCAAAATGTTGCCGAATACAAGGTATGCAGATTAAGATCAACAACAATAAAAAAAACGTAATTTTGAAGTACATTGTGTAATAATAATAATAATAATAATAATAATAATAATAATGTAACAATTTTTTTTTTTTGGTTCCTGGGTAGTAAGTGTTATTTCCTAATTGCTTATGCCTCAAAAGTATAGAAAATGGCTATTATTCCCCGCAAACTTTGCTTTTGTGACCAGGACAGTGATATTTTGAAATTTACCTATTTTCCAGAACATTCCAGATAGATTCAGTGCTGAGTAAACTTGGAGTAACTTCTAGAACTTTCCAGTAATATAAATAGTAGTATAAATACAGGGGCCTTAAGCCCACCAGTTCAGTTTAGTTCCAGCTGCCTAAGTGGATACATATCTGCATTTTTCTGAGATGGCATCAAGAGGCTGCAAGCATCCGGCAGACGCATTTTGCTATGTCTGCGGCCAATTTATCAAGACAAGAGCAAAAAAGTACTCCGTGGAAGCATCTGCTAAGATGTGTGAGGCCTACAAGGCATATTTCGGCATGCCTGTCGGATCAAGACAAACCCTGGGCACCTCATTTCACCTGCGAGCACTGCAAAAAAATCTCTGGAAGGTAAGATGGACACATGTTGCTCGGAATTTTATGTTATAAAATTTGTTACAATTTTTAAAATTGTAAAAGTTTTTAATTTTAAAATGTTTTACAATTTTCAATGTTATTGAAAAAATATATCATATATGAAAAAAGTTGCGAGAATCTCTTACACATTAGTCATGGGTGAAATAAATGTATTTTTGTAGGATGGTACAGAGGGGAAAAGAGACCCATGAAGTTCGCTATTCCAAGAATTTGGCGGGAACCCACTAACCACTCAAGCAACTGCTACTTCTGCATGGTGGACCCTTCCAAACGGACTGGCAAGAATGCACCTGCTATCACGTATCCGGACCTTCCTTCATCCATCGCCCCGGTGCCACACTGCCATGAGCTCCCCGTACCCACTCCTCCGGAGAGAGAGCAGCCATCTTTAGAAGAGAGCAGCAAGTCAGAGAGCGAGGAAGACGTTGTAGATCCAGATGACAATTTCAGAGGTGGAGCTGAGGAGAGAAACCCATACTACCCCAACCAAAAAGACCTCAACGACTTGATTAGAGATCTTGGTCTCGCCAAGTCCAATGCCGAGCTTTTGACGTCTAGGCTCAAGCAGTGGAACTTGTTGGATGAAAGTGTGCAAGTCGCAGATCAGAGGAAGCGTCACCAACCTTTTTCCAGCTTCTTCACTGGTCAAGATGGGCTCTGCTTCTGCCACAATGAGTCTGTTCGAGGCAATCGGAATCGCCTGTAACCAGAATGAGTGGCGCCTCTTCATTGACAGCTCATCCAGGAGCCTCAAATCCATAATGGTAACAAGTACCCGTCTCTTCCCCTGGCTCACTCGATGCACCTCAAAGAGGATTACAACAGCATCAAGACCTTGCTGGACGCCTTGAAATATGATGAGTACGGCTGGGAGGTCATAGGAGACTTAAAAATGGTGGCATTCCTGATGGGTCTCCAAGGCGGTTTTACTAAGTTTCCCTGCTATCTTTGCCTATGGGACAGCAGGGACACCAAGGCGCACTACCACAGGTGGGACTGGCCACAGCGGACCGAGTTCTCTGTGGGGAGGAACAATGTCAAGTGGGAGCCACTGGTGGACCCCCGGAAGGTGCTGATGCCACCACTGCACATCAAATTGGGCCTTATGAAACAATTTATCAGAGCTCTAGATAAGGAGTCAGCAGCCTTCAAGTACCTTCAAGGCTTCTTCCCTAAGCTGTCTGAGGCAAAGGTCAAAGTCAGTGTCTTTGTCGGCCCACAGATAAAGAAGATCCTGGAGTGCAATGAATTCCCCAAGAAGCTCACTAGTAAGGAGAAAGCAGCTTGAAACAGCTTTGTCGCTGTGGTTCGGGGCTTCCTGGGCAATCACAAGGCCGAAAAGTATGTGGAGCTGGTTGAGACTGTGGTGAAGAACTACGGCACAATGGGCTATAGGATGTCCCTCAAAGTCCATATCCTTGATGCTCATCTTGATAAATTCAAGGAGAACATGGGAGTGTACTCAGAGGAACAAGGCGAGCGCTTCCACCAGGATATACTGGACTTTGAACGCCGCTACCAAGGACAGTATAACATGAATATGATGGGAGACTACATTTGGGGGCTGATTCGTGAAAGTGATTTACAGTATAATCGTAAATCTCGAAAAACTACTCACTTCTAAATTTTTTGTAGTCATTTTTGTATTACTTTAGTATACATACATGTTAATTTGGATTCATATGTTGTTTTTTTCTGACTTTATGTGAACGAAAAGACACAAATTTACCCGTTTTCTCATTGGAAATGGGTAAATTTCAAAATATCACTGTCCTGGTCACAAAAGCAAAGTTTGTGGGGAATAATAGCCATTTTCTATACTTTTGAGGCATAAGCAATTAGGAAATAACACTTACTACCCAGGAACAAAAATTGTGTTACATAGTGTAATTCATTCTAAATATGCCCCTAAAATGTTAATTGTAGTCTACTATGATTTGTCAATAAATTAAGTCTCTGTACAATTAGCAACATCAACATTCAGCAGACTGGACAGATGCATAAAAACGGCCAGAAATTACAGTTAACAGAACTGTTTGTCCCGCCTCAGCTAACTTATGAATGGACTGCTGCAGAGAAAATACAGGTCTTTGATTGGTTGATTGTATCACCGGTCTGGCTTTAGGAAAACGTAAGTATGCCTTTCACAGCAAGAGTGCCCTGATGGTGCAGCTGCTCACCCCTACACCCGTAATACGCAGCAATCTATGGAATAGATTAATAAAGCAACAGGCGACAAGATGAGTGTATTACACATTTATACAATTAATTTACAGATGTGTTACAACACACAGCAAAGACAGGTAGGACCCCCCTCCCCTCTTCATCCTTCTCTCAATCTTCATTTCTTCATTTCTTCATAATCTTCACTTTGATGGCACACGTTGGATGCGCTATGCCTGTGGAGCAGTGAAGAACACATATAACTATATATGTAAACACACTACCGCTGTCCATCATATCAATACAGTGCTACAACACATAACTGATCAGCCATGGAACTAGCACATCGCAATTATCACGCAGATATTGGTATATTCAGACAAATTAGGGCTCACCCAATTCAAATTTGATTGCGCTATGTGCATATTGAATGTCCACCTAGAATACATTTGCATCTCATGTTTCTAATTACTGATGCATTACCATATGCTAATAGGACAGTATTAAAGGAACAGAAGGAAGGCAGTGTGCTGGACAGAGGTGAGTGCATGTTTCCACACTTGTGTGTTGGGCATGGGAATACGCTATAAACGTTACTATGATATGCACATGTTATATATGTTATGGAAACAAAAAAAAGAGGCTTATTGTTTGTATGTTTTTGCCGCAAATTCACTATGATGATGCAGTATATAGGTTTGCATCACCATCAACTTTAGGCTAACTGGACTCGCAATATCATGCAGCATTGAGGTACATTACAAATACAAGATTTAATACTCATCATTGTTTATTATACGATTTGGTAGGCTGGACTTCTTTGGCTTTACGCAGGTTGAAGCACTGGTATATTCTGGTATATCAGGCTATTCAATGTAAATTATATGAATATACTTATTTAAATTAATACCTTATAGCTTCCCATAGTAACCATAGCCTCAGATCTCATTCTTTTTTGCATTTTAAAATCCCAAATGTGTGTACTCAGGCTGGTAAAGGATCCTTTGCTTATTATGCCCCATGGCCCTGGAATGAGTTCCAGTCCAAACTAAAGTTGCAGACCCAGATATCTTTATTGCAATTTAAGAGTAAACTGCACGATTTCGTGACTGAGAGTTGTAATTGTTTTTAAAAGTTAACTACTTTTGTGTATTTTGGTTATTGTTTTAAATGTGATTTGCCTGTGTCTTAATTGTATTTTACTGTGTACTTGTTCTTCTTGTCCGATTGACTTGCTGCTACCTGCTTGGCGAGGTCTCACTCGTAAAAAAGAGATTTTAATCTCAATGTGACTACAAGGATAATAAATAAATTATATAGTCGATGCTACATATTAGTAGGCTGTAGCATGCATGGGTAGGGGTCAGAACTGGTAGGTGACGCAACACATCAATATTATCTGCCTTTTGGATTTTCTTCATAAGGCATGCTTCTGATGTGTAGTACCAAGATATTCTTGGATATTCATTTAAAATGTTCCACAAGGCAGGATTTTATAGTTTATTTCTGTTTCTCAGGTTTGTTTATTGGATTTCACACATTTAGACATGTATAATAACTATTCACATGTGCAGTTCACAATCACTGTAATAAACAGAAAGATTAGAAAAAGAGAAGACAGGACAGAATAGAGGAAAGTTAGTCACAGGAAGTCGCAGCTGAGTCAGTTGGAATTTAGACTATAAAAACTTTAAATACAAAATAAAGGGTTGCCACACAGTAAAAAAAATGGTCAGTGGAGCCACGTAGTCAATTTTATTTTCTCCACTTACAAGTGCTGCATAACATCTCTCATTCAGTGAGCATGGGAGGGTGGGGCAGCCTGCCTCCATTTTAATAAAATCAGTCTCCTAGCCAGTAGAGTAGCAAAGGCAATAGAATCTGACTGTAATTTGAGCAAAGATATGTTATTGGGTTGGATGCCAAGGACAGCAGTTAAAGGATTGGGATCAAGGGGTCTTTGTAGGTCCAAAAGTTAATTAGCTTGGGGCAAGACCAAAACATATGAATTAGAGATGCTGGGGCTTGACTACACCTGTCACATGTTAGATCTATCATGGGATACATTTTTGAAAGTTTCATTTTGGACAGGTTTGAAGGTGATGTAACAGTTTAAATTGTATAAGTCTGTGTCTTGCATAGACCGAGGAGTGCACTCAAAAAGTGCAGTCTGCCATTTAACATCAGATAAAACTAATCTAAAGTCATTGTCCCATGCAGCTTTCAGTGCATTAAGTGAGGTGCACCATTGGGCAGACATAATACTTACGTATTCTTGAAATCGAACCCTTATGGGAGGGTTTTTAGCAAATAAAGTGTCAATAAAGCTTGTTTTTTATGCACAAAGTCATGAATTTGAAGGTAGCAAAAAAAAATGTGCTCAGCTGTTTGAAAGAAGCAAATATATAATTAATATAGATATCTTTTAAAGTTGTAATGCCATTTCTATGCCAGATTTGAAAGGAGTTATCTGTTAATGAAGGTGGAAACATGATTTGCATCAATAGGGGCGAAGATTGAACTAAATTGCCAACCAAAATGTCGTTGGATTTGCGCCCAAATAGATAGCGACTGTACAACCACTGGGTTACAGCTAAAGCGAGTTTTTGAAAAGAGAAGGGGGGACCATAGAAGGGCTGGCAGGAAGCCACTCCCATGTGCAACCAGGCAGGGGGATCCTCCTGCAAATGGGAGGACAACCAGAAAGAAAGGGTTTGAATATTACAAGACCAATAATACAACTGAAAGTTAGGCAATGCCATACCTCCTGCCAGCTTGGATCTTTGTAGAAAATCTTTACGGATCCTGGGTATTTTTTTTGTTCCAAGTAAAATAAATTATTGTATCCATCAAGTTGAAAAAACACTTTTTCATAAGTACTGGGACACACTGAAATAGATATAGAAATTTGGGGAGCGTGTTCATTTGAACTGAATTAATACACCCAGCAAGTGATAGGGGAAAAATAGACCAATTGTCAAAATCCTGTTTAGTGTGTTCTAACAAAGGGATGAAGTTATCTTTTAGCCCGAGTTACAGAAATCCCAAGGTATGTGAAATTGCTGGTAGTTGCTTTCAATGGAAATTAATTAAAAGAATACTGTAGAGCAGATGTATTGATAGGAAACAGTTCACTTTTATGAAAGTTAAACTTATATCCAGAAATCTTGCCAAATTGTTCCAAATTTGACATAACACGTGGCAGGGAGATAGTTGGATCTGTAATATAGAAGTAAGTCATCTGCATAAAGGGATACCTTTTGTTCTTTTCCTCACTGAACAATACCGTGGATGTCCAGATCCATTCTCAGAGAAATCGCTAGAGGTTTGATTGCTATAGCAAGGGGACTGCCCTGGTGCAGTGATGGAGCAGAAGTAGTTAGATTATGTATTATTAGTGCAAACAGATGCCAGAGGGGAAGAATACAGTAATTTCAACCCAAGATATGAAATTGGGGCCAAAACCAAATTTGTCCAGTGTAGCAAAAAGATGATCCCACTCCAAGCGGTCAAAAGCCTTTTCTTCATCAAGGGAAATCAGTTTTTCAGGAAGGGGTGACTAGGAGTCTGAGGTATAAATCAGTACTTCAGGAAGGGGTAACGAGGAGTCTGAGGTATAAAATTTGTCAAAGGTTAAAAAATGAATGCCTACCTGTAGCAGGGTGGCTGAGTGGTGACGTCAGGCCAAATGCAGGAAGAAAAGCAAACAGACAAGAACTGCAATGCAAAGGCGCAGCATGTGCCATTTTTATTCAAAAAATAAAATAAAAGTTTTCACAAAAATAAACACAGTTGCTCAACGGGCGAAACAAAACAAATCCCAAACACAAAACAAAATAGCCAATACAGGTCAGGCTGGGCAAATGCTGTCACTGATCCCGAGTGATTTCACTATGTAACACAATTTTTGTTCCTGGGTAGTAAGTGTTATTTCCTAATTGCTTATGCCTCAGAAGTATAGAAAATGGCTATTATTCCCCACAAACTTTGCTTTTGTGACCAGGACAGTGATATTTTGAAATTTACCTTTTTCCAATGAGAAAACGGGCAAATGTGTGTCTCTTCGTTCACAACATATGAATCCAAATTAACATGTATTTATACTAAAGTAATACAAAAATGACTACAAAAGATTTAGAAGCGAGTAGTTTTTCGAGATTTACGATTATACTGTAAATCACTTTCACGAATCAGCCCCCAAACGTAGTCTCCCATCATGTTCTCGTTATACTGTCCTTGGCAGCGGCGTTCAAAGTCCAATATATCCTGGTGGAAGCGCTCACCTTGCTCCTCCGAGCACGCTCCCATGTTCTCCTTGAATTTATCAAGATGAGCATCAAGGATCTGGACTTTGAGGGACATCCTACAGCCCATTGTGCCGTAGTTCTTCACCACAGTCTCAACCAGCTCCACATAGTTTTCGGCCTTGTGATTGCCCAGGAAGCCCCAAACCACTGCGACAAAGCTGTTCCAAGCCGCTTTCTCCTTACTAGTGAGCTTCTTGGGGAATTCATTGCACTCCAGGATCTTCTTTATCTGTGGTCCGACAAAGACACCGACTTTGACCTTTGCCTCAGACAGCTTAGGGAAGAAGTCTTGAAGGTACTTGAAGGCTGCCGACTCCTTATCTAGAGCTCTGACAAATTGTTTCATAAGGCCCAATTTGATGTGCAGTGGTGGCATCAGCACCTGCCGGGGGTCCACCAGTGGCTCCCACTTGACGTTGTTCATCCCCACAGAGAACTCGGTCCGCTGTGGCCAGTCCCGCCTGGGGTAATGCGCCTTGGTGTCCCTGCTGTCCCAAAGGCAAAGATAGCAGGGAAACTTGGTAAAACCACCTTGGAGACCCATCAGGAATGCCACCATTTTTAAGTCTCCTATGACCTCCCAGCCGTACTCATCATACTTCAAGGCGTCCAGCAAGGTCTTGATGCTGGTGTAATCCTCTTTGAGGTGCACTGAGTGAGCCAGGGGAAGAGACGGGTACTTTAAGGCTCCTGGATGAGCTGTCAATGAAGAGGCGCCACTCATTCTGGTTACAGGCGATTCCGATTGCCTCGAACAGAATGGTCACATTGTGGCAGAAGCAGAGCCCATCTTGACCAGTGAAGAAGCTGGAAAAAGGTTGGTGACGCTTCCTCTGATCTGCGACTTGCACACTTTCATCCAACAAGTTCCACTGCTTGAGCCTAGACGTCAAAAGCTCGGCATTGGACTTGGTGAGACCAAGATCTCTAATCAAGTCGTTGAGGTCTTTTTGGTTGGAGTAGTATGGGTTTCTCTCCTCAGCTCCACCTCTGAAATTGTCATCTGGATCTACAACATCTTCCTCACTCTCTGACTTGCTGCTCTCTTCTAAAGATGGCTGCTCTCTCTCCGGAGGAGTGGGTACGGGAAGCTCATGGCAGTGTGGCACCGGGGCGATGGATGAAGGAAGGTCCGGATACGTGATAGCAGGTGCATTCTTGCCAGTCCGACGTTTGGAAGGGTCCACCATGCAGAAGTAGCAGTTTCTTGAGTGGTCAGTGGGTTCCCGCCAAATTCTTGGAATAGCAAACTTCATGGCTCTCTTTTCCCCTCTGTACCATCCTACAAAAATACATTTATTTCATCCATGACTAATGTGTAAGAGATTCTTGCAACATTTTTCATATATGATATATTTTTTCAAAAACATTGAAAATTGTAAAACATTTTAAAATTAAAAACTTTTACAATTTAAAAAAATTTAACAAATTTTATAACATAAAATTCCAAGCAACAATTGTCCATCTTACCTTCCAGAGTTTTTTTGCAGTGTTCGCAGGTGAAATGAGGTGCCCAGGGTTTGTCTTGATCCCGACAGGCATGCTGAAATATGCCTTGTAGGCCTCACACATCTTAGCAGATGCTTCCACGGAGTACTTTTTTGCTCTTGTCTTGTAAATTGGCCGCAGACATAGCAAAATGCGTCTGCCGGATGCTTGCAGCCTCTTGATGCCATCTCAGAAAAATGCAGATATGTATCCACTTAGGCAGCTGGAACTAAACTGAACTGGTGGGCTTAAGGCCCCTGTATTTATACTACTATTTATATTACTGGAAAGTTCTAGAAGTTACTCCAAGTTTACTCAGCACTGAATCTATCTGGAATGTTCTAGAAAATAGGTAAATTTCAAAATATCACTGTCCTGGTCACAAAAGCAAAGTTTGTGGGGAATAATAGCCATTTTCTATACTTTTGAGGCATAAGCAATTAGGAAATAACACTTACTACCCAGGAACCAAAAAAAAAATTATTGTTACACGGTGTTATTATTCTTACAGAATTTCGGCGACACTCAAAACCTTACAAACTGGGCTTAATCATGATGTTCAGTGGGTGAGTAAAATGAATAACACAACGCATTTCTGTGTATTGTGTATATAAAAATGCTTGATTGATGTTTACTTTGAGGGTGAATGACCTCGTTACATTTACAAATCAGAGAGTGCGCTACCACAATAGACTTTGTCACAGATATTAAATAAAAAAAATTTGAAAAAAAAAAAAAAAACAGTATCCAGAGCATTTTTGTTTTAATTTTACTTCAAAAACATACAGCTTTGAAGTAACCTATATAGTATTTCCTCGTGATACAATACTGTCCGTATTCAATAAAACAGTGCATTATCAGTTCATTAATTTGAAAACTCTGCGCCTAGCTATGGAGCCAGTTGTGTATTTGAAAGGTCAGTATGTATGTGTGCATGATATATTGTGTGGTCTCGTCTGCTGTCATATCGGTACATACTGTGGCGACACCAATGACAGCAGCTTGTCGGGGTAATGCCATTACTAATGGTGACTGTCCATCATTCTGCATTCTCGCTTGGCTGTTGTGTACAGTTGCTATATTGGTATTGAATGCGCAGACGGTTTTGCGAGGCACAAACAAGATTTGCGAATTGCTCAAAAAACTGCTATATTCCAATGTCTTCCAACTGCTTTGTGCCATTTTGGAATATCTCTCATTTTGTGCCAACGCACTAATTTTTTGCGAGGCACAAATTTAGCGAGGGAATTCTGCAAAGATCGAAGATCGGGCCCAAGGATTTCAGTTTCTGGTTCCCTTTTAAGAAAAAATATCTTGGCAGTAAATACAAGCAGGGATTGAAGTTTTTGTGTTTTATTTATGATCACATGATGTCCCTTTACACTTATTTTAAAAAGCTGTTAATTACAAAACAATGTCACTTGTTTTTCCCTTCATACCTTGACTGAGCCTGATTTTGTTTTGCTTAATTTTTATTTCAAGCAGATGTGACAAATTACGTTAATTGCATTTCATTGAATAGTTGTGCTTTTGTTATTTTTACTCGTTTAAGTGTTGTTCTAACAGATTTTCTTATCAGTATACCCAGTATGGAGTTGTGGCAAAGTGATTTGTAGTGCTCCGGTGTATAGGTGAGTTGAGGTGCTCCAACAAAGGACAAACACAAAGTCTACCGGTCAGGTTTCTTTTAATGCCCTTTTTAAACCGGGTTTCAAATAATAAAGCTGGCTCTACCCAGCAATGGGTATTGCCAGCGAAAACTGGACCCAAAATAATAAAGCTGGTTCTACCTAGCAATGGGTATTACCAGCTACAAAACAAAGGGGTTGCAGTTCCAAAATAATAAACATAAAAACACATCTCCAAACTGGGTGCTCTGGTGCAGGTGCGGTGCTCTGAGTGCTTGTGTTCGTGTGCGTTCAGGTCCAGGCTTCTCGCTGCAGCTCCAGCTTCGTATCAGCCGTCTGGCAAAACAAACACAATACTACTCAATGAACCCACACTTCATTCAAGACCGTCCTTGTCTCCTCCCATTAACCACAACAAAGGAGACGATTACGGCATCACGTCCCCCTAAAGTACCCTAAGCCCCGCCCCCTCCGATAGCTAGTTCAATCACGTCTCCTCCAATTCATGACTGAAACTTCGCTCACCGTACTAGGGCAATGACTCCAGGTACCGTAACGCCGCCCTCTTCCTGAATGGCCGGCTCCCGACTGTCCCTGGGATGAACTGCCCAACCATTCAGTAGGAAGCCCGCAGCTCCTGTGCCCTCACCGGTCGAGAGGGAGATTTTTGATTCGGATTCATTCGCTCTCCGTCACAGGAGTGTACACTGATTGCAAGACCATCATTTAAAATCTCCTTGATTTGTAGCAAAGAACAAATAATCCTAAACCCAGTCTTTAAGTAGTTTTCTCTTTAATTCATATTTAAAGGGAGGTAGAGATTTGGAAAATAAAATCCAAAAATAATTACAAGTAATATTATTATTTTGACACAAATTACTTTTGAGAGGCTTTTTTCATCACTTGGTGTTATAAGGCTTGTTTTGACATCCACAGCTTGACCATATAACTTTCATAAGCAGCGTTGCTGGTTTGGGTGATCGTAAAAGTATAGATAGGTGTTCTGTTGCATTGCTAATTAAAGTGAAAATTCAAGTCACTCCAAGCAAACAATTGGAACACAAATGTGGCAGGGTGTAAGGCCACCATGAAAAACTGTGATATTACCTGGTGAGAAAGTTTTTCTTACCATTCCATCGTGGAATTTATGGGTGGAAACCCGCAGTGCTCTCGAGAATAGAACAGTGTCACCATATGTGTTCCTTGGGAAACATCAGTAATTTGAGCTGTCCAGGACTGTATTGAAACTCTTGACAACGGAGTGACTGCCCTCTATCAAAGTCTGTCATAGCTGCTGCCACTGTGAGATGCAGCTTCCATTGGCCTTTGCAAGTTATTTTTGGTCTAACCCCTTTGCACACATAATGAACAACATGATAAAAGGGCTCTAAATAGATATTTGAAGGTCATCCTGTACTAAAATACACCGAAACCTGATTTGGAGATAATCTTTAATGTCATGCATATATATATATATATATATATATATATATATATATATATATATATATATATATATATATATATATACCCTTCATCAGCAGATGACACTTGTCCAGCACTGAACTTCACACTGACTATCAGACACAACTGTTAAAGCTGCAATGTCCCCACATTCATTGTTCAATTGTCCACTATAATAAGATATCTGGATACAATGTTATCTAGATCCTCCCACAGTTAAGCGTACTCTAGCAGTTTTAGATGCACTCACAAGCTATCCTCCTCCTGTTGTACTTGCTCACCGTGTGTGGGACTGTGACAAAGAGAGAATGGATTCTTGTTTTAGATCTCCCTCCCGACCGGTGAGGATGCTAGGGAGGAGGAGCAGTCACCCCCAGGGGAGGTGGAACTCGGCCACCTGGAAAGGGGGAGGAGGCACAGTGCGCAACGTCATTGACCCAGTCGGGAAGAGCGGTGGCAATCAGATATTGGTTGACGGTGGTTGCCCTCGCTGACCAATCGGGACTGGACGGAGCGTACAAATGGGGGCGTGGCCCAGGGTTCTGTTGCTTCTGGCAAGGTAATGAGAGAGAGAGAGAGAGAGAGAGAGAGAAATGAGCAGGGAGTTGAAAGACGGGAAGTCTTTGTTGTGGGCTGACCTGCTAATCCATCTCCTTTTGTTTTTTAGAGCACTAATGGGATGCTCCGGGAATACTTCGGAGGAGCGACAACCCGGAAGTGCCGGATTATTACCCCCCGTGTTTTTCCCCGTTCGCGGATTACAAAGGGAAGACAGCCTGTTTTTGTTGTTTGTTTATTTTGGGACTGCAACCCCGTTTTACTTTATTTTGTTGGGTTACACATTGTTGTGTACCCCAGCTTCCTTATTTTTGTCGGGTTACACATTGTTGTGTACCCCGGCTTGCTTATTTGTTTATTATTATTATTTCTTTTGAGTGCGTTTTTGGTGCCCTTGTGAAAGGATAATAAAACCAGGTGCATAAACTCACTGGAGTCTGTTGTTTTTCACCACCACTACTAGGTGGCTCTTTATCGGACTTACCGATAGATATAGTTTTAGGGTGGGGTATGTCGCCGTACTGTCCTTGTGGCTGCCACGACACACTGCCGAGGATAGCTGTCCGAATCAAAGTTTGCTCACACCCTGTGTCCACTAACGTGTGGGTTTTCACATTCCCCAGCATAAGATCAACTATACACGGGCCCTCCCGACCATTTCCCCATTTCTTACCTGTCTCTGATGCCAGGTGACACGCAGCCACATCGCACTCCATGGCTGCTGGGCAGTACCTGGCGATGTGTCCCGGCTGCTGGCACCTAAAACAGACTGGTGGGGTAGAGGGCAAGGGCGGTACATATTTGTCCTGCTGTTGGTATGACAGCGGGGCGGGGGACACCATTCTACCCCAGCTGGGGGCCAACCTCTGCCACCATGGTAAGGGGGCCGGATGGCCCGACGGGGTCGGTGGTCTGGCAGGTCTTGGTCCAGGGGGGGCGTTGATGGTGGTCCCTTGGTAAGGGGCAGTTCAGCAGGGTGGTTTGGGCGGACATGCATGCGTCCTCAAAGTTTTCGGCCAACGCAACGGCCTGGTCCAGGGTAGTGGGGTTGTGCCGGAGAATCCAGGCCTGCGTTTCGGCCCCGACCACATGGCAGAACTGCTCCATGACAATGGCCTCCCCCATCTGAACCCCGGTTTTCTGGCTCGGGTTCAGCCATTGTGCCATGTGGTCGCATAGCTGCTGGGCCACCGCCCTGGGCCGGGTGTTTGGTTGCCGCCGGAACTCCCAGAACCTGACCTGGTGGGTCTCCCCCATGATGTTCAGACAGCAGAGGATAGCCTGTTTCACCAGGTCGTACTGGGCAGCGTCGTTGTTCGTCATGGCCTGGTATGCTGTTTGTGCTTCCCCAATTAACAGGGGCCAAGATGGCTTGCCCAGTACTCCTGGGGCCATGCTGCGGTGGTGGCCAACCTCTCAAATGCCACGAGGTAGGCTTCCGGGTCATCCTCTGCCATCATTTTCTGGGCCCAGGCCTTCTGGGCCACCATCCCGGGGCTCGTTGCCAATGCCATCCCCATCCCAACCCTCTCTGAGAGCTGTGTATCGCTCCTCCCTCCTCCATTCCTCAGCCTCCCTTTGGCTGTTCAAAGCCTCCAGGACAGAATGTGTGGCAGAATGAGCGTAGTGGTGGTGAAAAGCAACAGACTCCAGTGAGTTTATGCGCCCGGTTTTATTATCCTTTCACAAGGGCACCATAAACGCACTCAAAAGAAATAATAATAACAATAAATAAATAAGCAAGCCGGAGTACACAGCAATGTGTAACCCAACAAAAATAAGGAAGCCGAGGTACACAACAATGTGTAACCCGACAAAATAAAGTAAAATGAAAACCATCTGAGACATAGGATTTTAGATATTTGTGCCAAACATCTTCCATATATGCTCCCAAGGCTGTCTGGATTGGGAGCAATGGATGTTTTCACGTGAAATGTGGGTTTCCATGTGAAAGTGGGTATGGATTTCCTATGTTTTCTGGCATTTCCATGAGTAAATTAGATTTACCCTATCCCTCTCCCCTGGCTGTTATTTTCGGTCATAAACCTGATCCTCTCAAGCTGTTCTTCCAAACGTGCACATGCATGGCCACTTCACTTGTAAATAACTACACATGGAAACGTAAGATTACTTACTCTAACCCTGGTTCCCTGAAAAAGAAGATGACCACCACCAGAAAGGCCCCTTCCTGGGATGACGCACTCGGTCCCGCCTACTGATGGAATAAAACCGTCACTCACAGGAAGATCCTCCTCTTTTTCCATCGAACCTGTGATGGGTGGTGATCGTCTTCTCTATCAGGGAACCAGGGTTACGGTAAGTAACCTAAAGTTCACTTTCAATTTGAAGACGACCACCACCAGACAGGTGTGGGATAACCTATACCAAAGCCGTCACGAGGGAGAAGGACCGGCAGCAAATGAGGGACGGACAACACTGCCTAACACGGGGGTTAGCAGTGTGAACTTACACCCTGAAGGACCCTTGTGCATACAGAAGGCAATGCAGGGTCTACCACATTAATACGTTAGAACCTGGCAAAAGTATGCGGCGTAGCCCAGCTAGCCGCAGTACAAATGTCAGACATCGAGGCACCTTTAAAAAGGGCACAAGATGTAGCCAATCCTCTAGTGGAGTGTGCTGCTACCCTACCCGGAGGGGGCAAGCTAGCATCATTGTAAGCAGTCGAGACTGTGTCCACAATCCAGTGAAACAGACGCTGCTTAAATAGGGGCTGTCACAGGGTTCGTGTTCCATGGCAGACGAACAGCTGGTCGGACTGACGCAAAGCTCTTGTACTATGTGCGTAGCCTCTCAATGCCTGCACTGGGCAGAGGGTATTCAATCTCTCATCCTCCATTCAAGCAAACGGGGGTGGATGAAAGGACTCCAGTTCCACAGATTGGTTAATGTTGAAGGCTGTAATCACCTTGGGGGGAGAGCAGGGTTGGTGCGCAGAGATACCCTGCTGTCATTCTCCCAAATATGCATACAGGAGCTGTACACTTCCTGTGCTCTGAACGAATGGGAATATGAAAATATGCGTCCCGTGAGTCCACGGTGAACACCTCGAAAGGGAGGAGGTCCCAAGCAGAAATACAATGCATAGCTGTTTTGCACAGTAGTAAGCACCCAGTACTGCAGCTGTTGTGTCGAAAAGGAGGTCTGAGGCCGCCAGCCTTCAGAGGCCCTGCTCGGGCTGCTGAGGCCATTGCTGGGCTTTTTGTGGTGAGTGTTTAGGGCGCTGTCCTTGAAAACACCTCCTGTAACGCTTATCCGCATCAGAGATCCTGGCTTGTGTCAGCCACAGCTGTCTACGAGCCACAACCAAGCTGGCTAGGCCCCGACCAAGGACTCAGCCTTTGCAGAACAGAGACTTGCAGCAGCGTACTGGACAGGAGACGCAACTTGGAGGCCACGGGCTAGGGAGCTAGGCCTCGCACAGTACACCATCCAAATATGTGGTAAGCACACTCGCCGTATTAGTTAAGCAAGTTGCCTGCGCTTCTGCTGCGTAAGCTCACCTCAAATGCATCTCCATCACCCTAGGATTGAGGGTTTGGGCATGCCGGATCTCTAGCCAGTCCACCCACCGGCGCAGCCTTAACCAGGGTCGCAAAGGTGGAGTCTACCGGGGGGAACCCCGCCAGGCCGAGCTTATCCATGCCTTCCAAGGAGTGCGGCCTGTTTCAGTATTCTAGGACCTGAAGCCAGGCGATCCCAGGAGGAGCGTTCTTCCTCCACGAAGTCTGGGAAGGCCATGAAACTCTGAGGGCGAGGAGCCAGTGCCTGTGTCCGGAAAATGGAGCAGCGTGGTTCTGCCACTGGTGTCCAGGGGACCTGCAGAAAAGCTGCAGCACGTCCCATGACAGCCAAGACCGAGCTGGACAACAGGGTGGAACTGACCTCTGAGCCAGGCTCTTCCTCAGCAAGTGTCGCATTGTGGCAGGCTGGCGAGTGGACAGAGGCCCAGAGACAGACTGCAGTTCAAAAAAATACTTTTATTATAAATAAACACAAAAATAAAAGGGCACAAGGGCCAAACTAACAGATATTTAAACACAAAAAGAGCAAAACTCACAAAAATAAAGGATTCCAGGCTGGGCGATGCCTTCACTGGATTTAAAAAATTCAAAAATCACAAACAACAAAACACCAACCTGCTTCCTCAGCTCCCTCCTCTCTCTCTTAATGGGAAGCAGAAGCCTCCTTTTACGTCAGGTGGCTGGGCGCTGATTGATCGTTAATTATGTTAATCATCTAATCAACCCCAGCCACCTGAACATAATAAACCCAGGCAGGTAGGGGAAATTAACCCCATCACTGCCAATTTAAAAAGGGCAGAGGTTTACTCTGCCACATTCACTCACTTGCATATCAGAGGAGAAAGAAGCTCCATCAATCGGGGCTGCAGCGGACGCTGGACAGGGACCTTGACCGCTGATGCCTGCTTAGTCAAGAGCTCTAGGACCTGCGACATCTGGGCTTTAAGGTCCATAATGTCCCTCGCCTGCTTAGAACGCTTCACCCATCTCATCTGCAGAGATGGGGAGCGACTGCGGGCAGCCTGCGCATTGGCAACGTCCAGCAGGGAGCCCTGGGACATGTTGTCTTGAGGGCCACGGTGGCATGAGGAACGCCCAAGCACCGCATGCAGAGGGTATGTTTGTCCTCCTGTGGGAGGTAAGCACACTCGCTGTTGCAGGCCGTACAGGGATGGGACCTCGACATGGGCCTGATTTTGTCCATTAGCACTGAGGCACTGCTCGTTCTGCATTGAACACTGGTAAGTCTTAACGTTATGTATAAGTCACTAGCGTTACAGCAGTGGTTATAACACTGCATATCGTGCGCAGAGTACCGTGGGCGCCTTGTGCACCGTGTACCGTGCAGTACGTAAGCTATACGCTAGGATGAGCAGTGGCTACGCAACGAGCGCAACGTGCACCTCATGCACTGCTTGCACCGTGCGTCCCAAGCGCCTTGTGCACCGAGTACCGTACACTACGTGCACTGTGTGTACCGAGCATCGCATACACTGAGTACTGAGGGCACTAAGTGCACCACGTACAGTGCAGCGCTATTGTGCACTACCGTTGAGGCACTGGCACCTGTGCACTGAGATAGAGAAAGGAGAGAGAGTACAACATCTGTACAAGGCCCGACTCACCGCAGTGGCGGGCCCGTGGCCTGCAGAACTACTCGACAGCGAGGATGCGGCAAGGCCTAGCCCAAACCTGGTCAGCGCGTAGCATGTACCGGGGGGGACGCAGGGCCAAAGCCTCAGTTGGCGAGTTTAAGCAGACAGCAAAACATGGAAAGGTAACAAAGGGAGAGAGAGTACATCATTCGTACAAGGCCCGACTCACCGCAGTGGCGGGCCTCTGGCCCGGCAAAACTACTCGACAGCATGGATGCGACAAGGCCTAGCCTCGTAGAGGAGAACGCAGCTGGTAGAGTCACACGACAGCAGGGATACAGCAAAGCCTAGCCCTGAGGTGGACACGTGTACTCTCAGGAAGAACAGACAATCATTTGCGGATGACTGCATAGGCTGTCGCTCACATACGATAAAAAGAGCGGCCTACCATGCAAGCGGGGAGACTGCTGAAAGACAGAAAGGCAATAAAGGACTCTGTCTTTTTTAAGTCGTTGATTCCAGGAAAGCAGCAAGCCGGCTTTCAGCACGAATGCAAGGGAAATATAACTGACTCGAATCTACTCGAGAAGCTGTTTTCTATCAATATGCTCAGCCTAACACAGAGGTCTTACCATACCGTCTTGAGATGGAAAAAGAGGAGGATCTTCCTGTGAGTGTCGGTTTTATTCCATCAGTAGGCGGGACCGAGTGCGTCATCCCAGGAAGGGACCTTTTGGCAGCTCTGGTATAGATAGCTCAGCAATACCTACCGAAGGGCAGGAATATCCCATACCTATCTGGTGGTGGTCGTCTTCGAATTGAAAGGGAACTCCCTCTATGTTGCTGGGTAATTCATTCCCATTTGCTCTAGCGTATATCAAACTTGGTTTGTTGGGATGAAGATTATTAAGTAATTAAAGTCAAATTTATTTATTTTTTTCTGAGAAAGCCAGTCATTTAACAGTCCAATTAGTTTCTTTTGTGGTATTAATATCAGAGTTTTTTTCTAGCATGTCAATGTTGCATTTTTGTACCTGTAGAGAGTGAGTGCGTGGTAGTAAAGGAGAAGAGAGACGATGATAGAAGGCGAGAGTCAGATGGTTAAGACATTGCATGTAATAATGTAAATACTGTAGAAAAATATAAAATATCCAGTTTAAAACTAATGAAGAGTAATTTTCACAAAACAACGGTTGATACCAACTAAAAGGAGGAAAATAAAACTGAATATCTGACAACTGGATCTAACCGAAGACAGAAAATGACTGGTATATACTACATATAAAATACCAAAACAGCGTCTTGTTTAAAATAGCAAACGGGTTGGTAGTGCAAATTAATATACACTGGAAGATATGAAAAGACACCTTTATGTCTTCAGTATCTTCCATGACAGCAGATATTTTGACAAGTGTTTTCTTTGATTTTGGTGGCGCAGTGATACGTGGTTAGCACAGGTGCAGCAATTTGCCTAATCGTGACGTTGTGCTGGATATTGTAACAGCTTGGAGCACTAATAGACCACTCATATAACATTCTAACAATCCATTTATAAGCATCCTTTAGGCATGTGTGAGCAAGCACAGTGCACTCTGTATCACTTTTTACTGCGTACCTTAAAATAACAGTACACTGGTGTTACCGGAAATTGGTAGACCGTGAGAAAAGTAAATATAGGGCCTGATATTCGTAAGGTTTGCGCACAGTGGTTTGGCAATACAGTGGGGATCACCCATTCAGCTGTGTCTGCCACCTCGACCGGTTCATAACCGCATTGCTGCGACGTGCTGAGGAACATATTAAATTCCCCAGTACCAGGGCAAACAGTGAGGAGATAATGCAGGGGTTTTTTTCAGGTCGTGCACCTGCCGCGCATGGTAGGTGCAATTGACTGCATCCATATTGCTATCCGGGTACCTGTTCCAGTTGTCCTGTTCTATCAGGATTCCAGTTGTATTTGGAATAGTGGGAAATTTGAATAGCTATTCCATGCCATGTAAACAGGGTATTCCGAATGAATCTGTCCGTATTTTGGATACCAGTATTCCGAAAACCTGACACCCAATACCCGCTTAGTATAAGGAGACTATCGGAATACTAGCCCTTCTAGACACCTGTGGCAATGTTGCCCCGACCCTGTGTGTATTTTGTGTTGTATGTTATGTGTTGTGTGTCAATGTTGGTGTACAGTCATTGGTACATGGGATATAAATGGGTCTGTGGAACACAAATTGTTTAAAATGTATATTTGTATTTAGGCATGAGGATTGCACAGCAATTTACGAGGAGGTAAAATGTAATAATATGCAAGCATGGGGAATTGCACTTTATTAATTCACATGCAGTTGTACTGAGACTCCAATTGAATGATTGATTAGCAGTCGAGTCTCGGTACAGCTGCATAAAAGCTGCATGTTTTCACTCACTCTGGGTTGTGTGTTCGGCGAGTGGAGAACGGGATTGGAGACAGAGGTTATAATAATAATAATAATAATAGTTACAATATCAGCTCACCGTGTTTGTCTGTGTAGTCAGTTTTGTTTGTCACTTTATTTTGGCTAAAGTGTCGTGTCCTGTGTTATTTTGTCTTTACAACCTTTTATTTTCTGTCTGTTTCATTATTAAACGCTGAGCGAAACTAATCGCTCAGCTTCACCAAACTCCACTGCTCTGTTGTTTATTTCCTGGTTCCTGGTCTGACGTCAACCACTGCAGCCGTCTTTGTGACAACACCTTATTCAGAAAACCATTTTTTTTTCCTAGACACATCAGTCGTCGTTTTATAAGCTATAATATATAAGACGATGGCTTGTGTGCCCAACAAAGCCTTTGCAAAAACTGTGCACAAATATATTAGTACTGACCCCAAACTGGTTGCCGACTATGCAATATCTTCCTATTTTTTAAAAAGTTTTTAGTAGATCAACAGTCAATACCTGTAGTCACATTGAGATTAAAACCTCTTTTACGAGTGAGACCTAGCAGCAAGTCAATTGGACAAAAAGAATACACAATAAAATACAATTAAGATACAGGCAAATCACATTTAAAACAATAATTGAAATACACAAAAGTAGTCAACTATTTAAAACAATTACAACTCTGTCACGAAATTATGCAGTTTACTCTTAAATTGCAATAAAGATATCTGGGTCTGCAGATTTAGTTTTGACTGTAACTCATTCCAGGACCATGGGGCATAATAAGTAAAGGATCCTTTACCAGCCTGAGTACACACATTTGGGATTTTAAAATGCAAAAAATAATGCGATCTGAGGCTATGGTTACTATGGGAAGCTATAAGGTATTCATTTAAATAAGTATATTCATATAATTTACATTGAATAGCCTGATATACCAGAATATACCAGTGCTTCAACCTGCGTAAAGCCAAAGAAGTCCAGCCTACCAGATCGTATAATATTGTGGCAAAGTGGTGTATACGTGCAGGTGAGTGCAGTGCAGAGTGGATAAATGACACAGACGATGATATACAGGTGCAAGGGTGTTTATTAAAGGAATTAAATGTCCAGAGCCTTATAGCAAACCTGTAAATAATAATAATAATAATAATGTTGGAAGTGGTACAGCGGCGTGTATCACTTTTAATTTATAATCCCACGGGTTTGACCTGTAACCCAAAGTCCAGTTCTTTCACCCACACAAAACACAGACACAATTCCGACAGTGCGTGATTTTAGTGCTCGTGGTGCAAAGACACGGTTCATGTAGTGGAAAGGTGAGTGGTGATATCCGGGTTTTACGCTGGCCTGCGGCTGCAGCTCCGGATCGTGCTCAGTAGTCTTAGTGAAAACAACACAAGTCAAACAGTGTTAATACACAAACAAGCACGACACTCACGGTTTCGGTATACAAACGGGTTCCTTCTGGGTTATTTAGAGTAACCATCTGCAAAAGAACAGATCACAAACCCACGCCCCCCTATTTATACCCTCGCCCATGACCCCTAGGTTAACGAGTGCATCCAATCCTCAGATCCAATCCTCAGATGCCACGCCGTTTACCGTCCGGGTCAGTGAGCTTGGGTGCCGTAGGTCCGCCCCTTTCCTAAATGGCCGGCTTCCACCTACCCTTCGAAATAAATTGTCTTGCCATTTGTTTAAGGTTACTCTGTTCCTTCTTTCTAGTGCCCTCACCGGTCGGGAAGGAGATCTAACACCATGCGTCATTCGATCTCTGTCACAAATATACAATGAGTATTAAATCTTGTATTTCTATTGTACCTCAATGCTGCATGATATAGCGAGTCCAGTTTACCTAAAGTTGATGGTGATGCAAAACTGTATACTGCATTACCATAGTGAATTTGCGGCAAAAACATACAAACAATAAGCCTCTTTTTTTTGTTTCCATAACATATATAACATGTGCATATCATATCTTGTTCTGCACTACAAAAAAAAAGTCACAGTAGTTATATCCCAGCCCTTATTTTGAATTGGTGGAAGTCACCACCATGACTAGAGATAGGTCACTATGTACTAAAAGTACATTATTTGTATGCATTTGACATACTCACATCTATGCCCCCTTTTCCATCACTTTTTGACTAGTTTGTGAAATATGTGCCTTATAGCAGAGTGACATTCCAGAAGTAGTGGGTTCAAGAATAGATATTTGGTCTTATACTACTGATTTATCAATTTTCAGAAAATATTCTAATGTTGCTATTGTTTCAGGCAAAACTAGAGCAAACAACAACATATGAAAATTTGTAGGTTAACATAAACACTTAAATATTTGCTACAGTTACAGTAGAGGATACATTTAAGCAAAAAGTAAGCGTCTGTCAAGAAATTTTAATTACATTGTAGCAGGGGGAGATCTGTGCTGACTCTGCTGGCGTGTTCACAGGGCTGCAGGAAGAGGGCGGCAGTTGTCCAACAACCACCTGTGAGTCATGGCAGTGACACGGGGAGGTGGGAAAGTGGGTGTGTGGACTTTCCCCCTCTCTGAATGGCTGAGAGATTGGGAGATTGTTAGCCCTATAAATTTATTTTAAACGTGCCGAGAGTGCGGAAGCGCTGGTCCACAACCGAGAACCAGTTGGAGAGAACGAAACAGAGTTTCAGAGCGAGACAGTGAGGGCGGGGAACCCTTGGGCAGACCCCTGAATATTACAGCTGAGCAGGCTAGTTAGCCGGCAGCATAGGACGGTGATCCTGGTCGCACGGGTAGCGGCGACCGGGATATCACTGCAAAGTGCAGCACCTTTTCTTTGTAGTTTTGTTACTATTTTATTTTCCCTTTTTCTTTTCGCCTTCTATTCTTGAATTATTGTTTGAAGCACCTGCGAGTGCGCTTGCACCCTGAACTGTTTTACCATTATTTGGTATTCCCGTGGTCTGTTTACCATAGGTGGCAAGCAGACCACGGACCAACAGCGCCATCTGCGGGTTAAATGAAAAATATTAACCCAAAATAAAACTGGGCACCTGTGCGGTGTTGCCAAATCCACCTGTCTGTCTCCTGTGTCAGTGAATTACCCACCACCCTTCCACACGTGGTGTGAGAAGTGGGATTCACTGGCATTGCCCCAAGCAGTGCATCTACAGAAGGAGCAGACTGGCAATGGATGCTACCCAGTTTGCCGCGATGATGGTCCTCCAGCGACAGACGCTCACCGCGGCAGTGCAGGGGGGGCGGCTAGACCCGCAGCTCCAGACCACTCCCTACAGAGACCCACCAAGATGACGGCCGAGGATCGACCTGACGCCTACTTGGAGGTGTTCGAGGCCATGGCGATCTCGGCCGGGTTGCCCCAAGCTCAGTGGGCTAGCTGTTTGTTGCCACAACTCACCGCTGTGTCACTGACACACTCTCCTGTGTCAGTGAATTACCCACCACCCTTCCACATACATATTAAAATACAACCATTTGTTAAGGAATGAAAAAAAATAACGGTGCGATCAATCTCCTGAAGATAAAAATAAATTAAATTACTTTACAGCTAGATAGATAACATGACAGATGCCACATTTCATTTTTTTAAATTTTTTAAAAAAAAAAAATTTTAAAACATTTAGACTTTTTATATGATTACAAAATAACTCCCAGACTTCATCAGGGTCTACAGTTTTAGTCAAACGAAATTAGTTAATTTGGTAATGAATAATTATATTATTATATATATATATATATATATATATATATATATATATATATATATATATTATATAATATCGATATATATAAATTACAAAGTATTTTAAATATATACTATATATATATGTTAATTAAACTCTTCTTCTTCAAGTGAAATGTTATTTTCTTATCTTGTGTGACCCATGAGAGGTTATTTATATACAGAAAAATTTCTGGTGTCCTGGCATATTTTACACCCCATGCGAATCTGTGCCAGGCAAAAAATAAATTAAAAAAAAAAAAAAAAAAAAAAAAAAAAAAACACAACCTTCCCACGCCCTTGCTAGGTAGGCATACATAAAATTAACGAACAAACAAAGCAAGCTTCCTGAAAGTGTTGGCACTTTCAAGCTTACAAATCCGTCCCGCTCACTACACGTGTGCATCGAGTCAGTAAGTGCAGTGCAATGCGATAGCATTTTATGTTTGGTAAAATAGTTTGCTCGTTGGATCACACGCTTCTCAGAAAGACATCCATCACGAGCAATGCACGCACTGACTGAACTGATGGCCCAACAAGCCAATTAACACAAGAGCACCTTCTGACACTCTCCATAATAGGACGATTACTCCTATGGGTTCCTCATGGTTGCTCACCCAATGAAAACTAAAATGGGGTGGGGCTAAGGTTATGTAGCAATCTGGTGCTGGAGTTGGTAAACAGCATTGACCGAAAAGGAACAAACGGGAGAAGATTGTGCAGAGGGTTTTGCAGATCGTGGCGGTAAGTTATTGCATTTTCTCTCGAAATTTGGAAGTAAACTAAATAAAACTATGACATTTTATTTCATATGTATGTTTAAATGTAGTATGTTCTATACATGTAATCAATTTAAACTTAAAATTATGCGAAACAATATTTTGTGACTGCGTTTGGCATGCACTAAACCAAGACGCTAATTAAGTTAGTCGTTAGTGGTACTTCTTAAAGTAAAATATAGTAGCATGTAATGTACATGTCCGAAATTCGAAACGAACAGATTTAGACGAAAAAAAAAACCTTTAAAGGTTTTCAGTGAATACTGTTTGTTGTGCTCTGCTTGTTGAGGTGTTGGCCTCCATGTGGAACACGATAGAGGCGTGGTGCTAACTTGCAACTTTCCTGTTGTGTCCACGCAGTGAAACTCAGAAATGCATTGAACCTATTTACCTGTGTAAGACGACTGTCTGGTGAGTCTGCTTCTTTGCCAGTTTTGTATACAGACGGGTCTTTTATTCAGTTTTGATTTAAAATGTAACTATTTGAAAACAAACAGACACAAATGAAATTGTCAGTAACAACGTCATCGAAGGACTTTCATGTATCTTGTAGGCATATCTATTGAGAGAATTACACGAGGCTTAATTCTAGTAACTTTCCTGTGGTCCAGTAGTTACAGTAAATTTATGAGTATCTGTTGTAATATTGTATAATGATTGCAGTATTAGTGTTTATAGCAACAGCTGTTGAGTTTTAAGATATTTATGGAAAAGTGTAGTAGTACCAGTTGCTTTGCCACACATTACACACTGGGTACAGTGGGTAACCAAAGGTGAAGTATAATTTGTAAAGATGCCAGAGTTTAATATTGTTTATTAAGATTCGACTGAACATATTGTCCTGTAACTGTACATGCCATGTTGCTGAATCACTGACAGACTGGTTTAGTGCTGCGGTCACCTGCTGGCAGATTGGTAGTGACATTATGCCAGCTGTCTCAAGGAGGTGAGCTGAAGGTCTAGGTTATGGAAAAAAAAGACTATCTTGTGTTACTGGGATCAGGCTGTTTTCAAAGTACAAGCTAGTCATACACTTCAATTAAGTGCCATTTTATAGGAGTATTTATTAGGCTTCCAGGCCCATAGGGCTAGGAAGCCTATTGTTATTGCTGGGATTATTCTTATTCTTTCTGACAAAAGTTGTTCAAACTCATGAAATTTGGATGGTAGATGCTTTGGTCAATGTTAATTGAACATATGTCGTAGGTCACATGGTTTGGGTGCCATATTGTATTGAAAAAACATTTTGCCTAAATGTAAAAATGTGTCTTTCGAAAACCACTTATTGCAGAGTGCTGGAAGTTGGTATACTTGTTGAGGGATACTCCAAGATTAACTGGTGGTCGTAAGAAGCAGAAGGGTTGTGTGGTATGGCGACCATGCTGCATGACATCATAATTGCACGGTACAGGCGTCATAATCACAAACTACAAAGATCTTCTCCCAAACGGCTAGTTCGATTGAAGCAAAAATTGGCACATATGATCCTAGTATGGTTGTCTTTAAGATTTGGTCAAGGGAAGTTGCTACAATAAAAAAACATGGTGGCCATGTTGGATGACCTCATCAACTTACAAAACTGGCTAATAACTCCTTGTAGAGTGTGGACAGACCATGGTTACAATGGAACACATAGTAACGCTTGTCCCCTATATTAAAAAATTAATTGCCAGTGACCTTTGACCGCTCCTAAAGGTCAAATGTGAAACTGGCTTACAACTCCTGAGAGAGTGCAGATAGGGTCATGGTTACTATGGAACACCTATAGTAACCCATGCATTCTGCACTATTTGCTGAAGGGTTTGGTACTGGAAGCCGTAAAGTTTCTGGCAAGTCTAGTTATTATTCTGTAGGCAAGTTTTGGAGTTAGGTTTTAAATACTTGAGCAACTATTTTAGCTTTTTTTTTTTTAAATATGAAAAGGATCTTATGAAGGAGCAGTAGAAACAGATATCAGTGGTGTAAACTAAGAGTAACTTGGACTTCAACAGCTGCAGTTATTGGTGGACCAGTATATCTAACAATATCTTCCTATTACTTAATGTGTTCAGTAATACACTTGCAGATAAGGCTGTAGCATCATTTGCAGACCTAGAGAGTCATTGTACAACAAACAAACATGTGCTGATTACATAGTGTAAGACGCACACCAGACGCAAAGCAGTTTTTCATTAAGAAACAAAATAGTTCTACAGTGATGTGACCATACACACCTGAAGTGATACAGACGTGATGTGACAGATTTGAAAACTGCCAGATATATAAAACTATTCAAATTGCTATTGACAAAACTATGATCAAGACTGGTACATATTTGTAAACATGATTTGGAAATTGAGTTTCTTCTCTGAGGTATTTCAACATGTATGCCAATAAATCATACTTACCAGGCTTATCCAGTTCCCTCGAAATGGACTCCCATATATAATCTTTCATCTCTGTATGTTTATTGCGATGATCTTTGTCATAAAGCTCTGGGTATTTTCACGGCAAGCGTTATATTTTCCTCCTTCATTTTTGGTACTGCTTCACCCTTGTGGACACTGTGCATTGAAGCTGTTGCATGACAAAATCGCAAAAATAGGATTCAGTCCTATTTCGTGTCGCTGTGGTGGCCTGTGGTGTGAAAGCTACTCCTCAAAAGTATTTTGGTAACATTATAATTCAAGCTAGTATTTGTTAATCACAAGTTAAACTCATTTCAAAATGGTACACCTTAAAAATGAAACCCATGAAAGTAAACAGAATCTAGATTGTGGCCTGGATTTGCACAGAGGGGATACTAAAAACACTCCTTTTACTTATGTAAACATAAAGTGGGTGGTTTCTTACTTAGACTCCCCCTGAGGAGGTACAAAAGAATATTGATCATTGGGCAGACCTAGTGGTACAGTAGGCCTTTGGACTGTGCAGTTGTCTTTTTTAAAAAAAAAAAAAAAACCCACGATTTTGTGATTTAACTGTTTTGTAAATGTTTTAATGTTATAAATGATTGCTGTTTATTAAAACATTTCCATGGTATGGCAACGGGATCAGTATTACTAATTTGTTTGTATTTTAATAGAATTATATCTTGGCGAGAATAACATATTATTGAATATAATAAATCATGAACCCAAGAAAATGTTGTTTAACAATAACAACAAAAAACGTGGCAGGCACAGAATAGTTTATGAAGAAAAAGCCTACTTTTTCCATGTTATGTTTGTAAAGGACACTTTCTAAAAGGAGAGGTTTTTAACTAGCAAGTAGTGTACAGTGACATTCTCAAGGCCAAGAAATACAGTATAAAACTTCAGAAGCAGTTCTGTTTATTGAGGTAGTAGTGACGTATTTGGACAGTTATCATTAAATTCATACAACTGTAAATTATATTCTGGAAAAACAGCAACAAATTCAATGAGCAATGTTTGTTTGTATGAACGTGAAAACAAACTAATTTGTTTTGCATTAGTATAAACCTGTTATCTGCATTGTTTGGACATAAACACAACATGCCAGGGTCTCAAGGCAAGGTCAGTAGATAAAATAAAATAAAATTTTGCAATTGTCCTGGAAAATGCATGTAAAACATTTACCCATGTGTATTCTTATAAATGCAATTGTAAAGAGGGTAATCTAGACAGATTGTGACTGGTTGGACTGCTGATAATGAGAAAATCAACATGCCCAGGGTTACAGTAGTTTCTTGGCCCAGTCATGTTTTTAATTGAGGGTTATTGGCAGCTGCTTTGTCTTGGAGATCTGTTGATTCCAACATAGCTCCTTAAGTACAGTATATATAAAATAATCACTTTGAAGGCATTTTCAAACAAACTTTGTGGCTTACATTTTCTACTACAGTATAAGAAAATTGGAGTTAAATTGCTCACTCCAAAGTGATTACTACTGTACATAAGCAATCGGGCCCAGTGTGTGTTTTACGAACAGGCTAAACTGTAAGTAACGTTTTATGTATTAATGTTCAATTGCTCTTGAATAACAACATTGTCACAAACAGCTAAAAGAAGTACCTTAAATCATTGTTTCCTGACAATTTGAAGCATAAGTAAATGGGAAGTAATGCCAATTAATGAACAGTCAAGAAAAGATAAATCCATAATAAAAACCTTTGAAATCAGACCCAATTGCATAATGCCTGAAAAATGTAGTTTATACTTCAGCAAATTCTGTGCACAGTGCAAATTGTATTTTTGGCAACTGTACCATTTTGCAGCCACATTATATCTTTATTGTATGCTTGTGGTTCATTTTTGCTGCAGGTTTTCTCTTAATCTGAACCAAGAGATGCAACCTTGATTGTTTTACGTATTGTACTATCGGCCTGTACAGCGTTTTCGTTAACCGTAAATACACGTCAGACGGTTTCAAAAGCTAGTTGACGGACAGAGAATAAAGCTTTTGCGGGCGTTGATTTAACTGGCAACAAAAGGTCTGTGACCGGCAGCTGAATACATGACTGCCTCGTGCTTCTAGACTGCACCCTTTAAAGACACACGCAGTCCAAATAAGAGTGATTCGGCATTTCTTTTCTTAGCGCATACTTGTTAACAAAGCAAGTCACCAATAGGCTGCTCAATCCACGCCCCCTCCATCTGTTTTGCCTGACAGAGAGGATTTTGAAATGAAAGTTGTACCAAGATTGTACATTCTGTAGTCTAGAAACATGTCTGTCTAATCTTGTGTACGTTTGCACACCCTCCTGTCTTTTGAAGTACAAAATGCTTTAATTCAAGCTGATATTATACTTGTCGATTTCAGTTACGCTAAGAACGATCATGTAAAATATTTGCATTTGAAAGTATGACACTAAATATGTTCAATAAGAATATTTCAGCAACCTTAGAAAAATGGATAATAATTAATATTATTAAAACATAATATATATGTTAATGTTAAAACATAAGGCTGTTAAGTGAAAGGAATTCATTTTTTTGTTTTTTTTTCTCATATCCTTTTGTTTCTACGTAACTTTTGTATTGCTTTAAGAGTGGACAAATGTCGGACAAATGACAATGACGTGTGGTATATTATCAATTTCATTACAAACCTCTGCTATTTTACCTACAGTAAAGAAGTTCTAAACACAGTCCTGTGTTTCAGAAGGTTGTGGTACTCTTAAATTAATTGGACCATGTGGCAAAGTGGTTAATATTGTGCAGGTGATCAATGAACAGACAGACAATTGTTATCCAGGTGCAAAGTTTGTTTAATTATCTTTTTGTTTCTAGTGCCTAACAGCAAAACAAACAGTAAACAATAGTGATGTTAAGTAATACAGCAGCGTGCATTACTTAAATTATAATCCCCAGGTTAGTCCCGCAAGTAGTCCTGTTGTTATTGTACACACACACACAAAACACATACAATGTGTGTGAATTAGTACTGGTGATGCAAATAGTTTATTGTGATGCAGTGCAGTGCTGTTCCGGGTTTGTGCTGGCCTCTGACGACAGCTCCGGAATGTGTTAGCTGTCTAGTGATGGTAAACAACAAATAGACAGAAGAAAGAGACACTCACGATATGGATACGCAAAACACAGTTCCTTCTGGATCACTTTTCACAAACCAAAATGAAGGAACAGATACCATCGCTTTGACCCTTATTTATACCGTCACTCATGACCCCTTGGTAAACGATTGCCGCCACTCTTCCAATCCGCGGCTGCCACATAATTTCCCTTCCAGGTCAATTAATTGGTGTACTGAAGCTCCGTCTCTTTTCTACATGACATGACTTTTAACCCTCGGAATGAAGTGTAAGGCCAAGTAGTACTCTTTTTTTTTTATTCCCGTTATTTAATGCACTCGCAGGTCAGAAGGGAGATCACATATCCCACCGCTCAGACTGGAGCCGAAGGATCACTCTGAAACAACCCCCCCCCCCCCCCTCCCCCCCACAATGAGAAAAATAATCGGCATTTTGGTAAACAATATACCATGTGGTAAATGATGGGCTGCAATGCCAGATACCACAGAGTTATCCTGGCATTGCTATCCTTCATTGTGCTTAACCAGTTGAGTGGGGCGTGGTCTGTGACCAGATCAAATTAATGTCCCAGCAGGTAGTATTATAAGGAGTGAGCAGCCCGTTTAATGGCCAGACACTGACTACGGAGTAGTTGTGCTCCTGAAGGAGCATCTTTTTCCCGATGTGCAATATTGGGTGTTCTACTCAACCTTTTGGGGCAAGACTGCACCAAAACCCAAATCTAACGCATCGATGTGGACGATGAATCTCTTGGTGAAATCAGGTGTGATAAGGGTGGGGACCTGGCACAGTTTATGTTTAACAGTATCAAACGCCCACTGACACTCAGCTGACCGCTTAATTAAATTTGGAGCACTCTTTTTGGTGAGGTCAACTAAAGGGTTAACCACTGTAGCATACTCAGGGATAAAGCAGCGCTAATAACCAGCTTGGTTTTGGGGATTGCCGAGTCTACTAAAGCCTGGAATTTGGCGACAACGGGTTTCACCCTTCCATTCCCCATTTTTAAAAAAAAAAAAAAAATCCCAAACATTGAGTTTTGGCAAATGTGCATTTTCCAAAGTTAGCTGTTAGCTGGGCTACCCTTGGAGACTGAAGGATGGCTGCAATCCTAGCCAAATGCTCTCGCCAGGTGAAGCTATAAATAACCACGTCATCAATATACGCTGCTGCATATTCATGATGTGGCAGTAAAAATTGGTCCATCAGTCTCTGAAAGGCAGCGGGCACGACATGTAGCCCAAACGGCATGGTTTTGAAATGAAACGGCCCTTCAGGTTTTCTCTCTAGAACTGCGGGTTACAGTATCTCGTAGTCTATCTAGCATCAAACTTGGCAATAACGTTTACCTTTCGGAAATATACACAGAAATGGTTGGTGCCATCTTTCTTGGCCACTATGACAATAGGACTGAACCACTCGCTCCTGGAAGGTTCAGTCACACTAAGTTCTAGCATGTCTCATACCTCTTTGCAAACCCCACTTAGTAAAATTAAAAAAAAAAAACATAATAAAAGGCTTGCAGATATTTGACATTGAGCAATATGGGTTCTGTTAATTACTTGTACTACAGTACTGTACGTGTGAACAGACTTGAACCCTATATTTAAAAAAAAAAAAAAAAAATTATTGTATTTTAAAATGTGTGCATATGTACAGTATTTCAATAAAATCTAATTGTGTGATTTTATATTTTCTAACATGAGGTGACGTGAACAGCTTCAGACTGCATTTCCTAACAAATGTAGACAGTAACAGCTGTCTCCCCCCCTCCCCCCCAATTGGTAACACAAAATAATTAGGCTAGATGTTTAAATCTGTAGTTTTTTTGTTTTGTTTTCCTTATTTTTTTTTTTTTTTTATTTTTGTTGATTTTTTTTTTTTTTTTTTTTTTCTCTGGTTAAGTATTGAAATTGATTGTATGATTAAATTGCAATCATGATGTGTAGTGTTTGTTCACATTTATCTTATTTAATAACTAGGTTTATCTTTTCGAAAAACCTAGCTCTTTGAAATTAATTACTACGACAGCTGTGTGTTTCCTGCCTGTAATCTATAAATTGCTAATTGAACAGTCCCAAGTGAATATTTTGATAGAGCTGGCACCCAACATCCTGACTAATTTTCAGATTTAATCCTTGACTGCTGACGTAGGCATGGTGTAAGCATGTTAGAAGGGAGGTAATTGACATACAGGTGCGTGATTTTAGTCAAGGCTCCACAATGCACAGTGTGAGCCGAAAGATTTTGTTGGGGGCCGGAGATTACCCCCCGCCCTGTAACCGGGTAACCACCATAAACGCACGTAATTTCTTTGATTTACTGGGCCACCATACTTTGCAGTACAGCATGTAAAGGCATATCAGGGATTTAATTTTTTTTCTGTGTGACGTTATTGTGATTTTTAAAGGGCGGAGACAGTTTACAGCAGCAGATAGAAACAAAACATCACAGGAACTTGTTTAGAGATAAAGAAACGGGGAAAAAAAAAAAATGTAAATCCGATGTATTCAACTTAAAATGATATCAGAACATTTAATTCATCCCGTGTGTTTTTAATATCTGTTTTTGCAACATTTATAAATAGAAATGAGTGGATATAAGCAGATAATGTGTCATTAACTGAGCTAATCAGGTGCAGGTTTTTTCTTTATTTCTGATAATGGAATTAACTATTTTATTTATAAATATTTATTTTGAGAAAATAGTCGAGAGTAGTGTCCATTATTGCTTATAAAGACCCTGAGAATAAATGTTTATTATGGCATTGCAGTCACTCAGGTGAAACAATGTCTTATTGAAAATTATATTTCAACTAAATGTTCAGGAAGTATAACCAGTTTTTTATATCGGGATATATATATATGGGTTCTGAAGTATTTTATAATGTTCCCCAGAAATGTTCTGAAAAAAAGAAACTAATTTCAAAATGCTAATGTGAAAAATAGATTTTGTGAATTTTTATAGTAGTCAAATACAGCCAAAATCGCAAAAAATGGACTGTGTGTGTGCCCATGTCATTTTTTGATCAGTTACATTTACTAATGTTAACCAAGGTATTTAATCCATAAATAATGCCGTTTTCCCTAAATTTGTAAAAATGTTTAATGTGGGGAAAACAGAGGCATGTTTTACATTTTTCCAATAAACAAATTGTTTTTTAAAGCAGTGCTGTGCCTCTCAATGCTCACACAGGCTTTCTTTACTTTCTTAGGAATTGAGATCTGTGTGCAGGTGTGAAACAAGCCCATCATGGCTACTGATATGATCCTGCTGATGAGAGGGCTTGCTAAGCTCAGCAAGGCTGTCATAGAGACCCAGGCTGGCAACCTGCGCCACATTGCTGGCAGTGGAGAGGTATTGGCCATGACAAGGACCATGCAGGCCACAGCAGAGGAGGGCCTGAGCATGACAATGCAGGTACTGAAAGCTTCAGTTTCTCTTGTTTCTAATGTTTTTGTTTAAAGAAACAAACAAGCTAACCTTATGGGTAAACATGAGGGCAAACATTCACCTAAAGGAATCCGTAAGAAATTACTACAGCTCAATTCCTAATAAATTAGGCAGTGTAGCTCACTATTTGTACTGTTAACAAATACCCCTGTTCACAAAACAAAATGTGTTTCTTTTAACTTTTTTTTAAATGTGGTACAGAACCATTTAACATATACATTTCACAGTCTAGTAATACCACTCCTCAAATCATTCTGTTTGTTCTGATTACAACAGTACTACACTTGTGGTGTTTTTTTTCTTCATGATCATGTGAAAATTATGATCTTTGCAGATACAGTAATTTTGTAGTTTGGCTGGCAAATCAAAGTTAAAATGATGTGTGCAAGAATTGACCTTGATGTACTGTGTTCACCAACCAAAACATTTTGTCATACTGAATCTGACAATACATAGAACCTGCAAGGTCAGGCAGGTGGCAGGCAGTTGCTTTTGTCATAACCAGCATACACGTTTTATCATAGCCTGGAAATATTTGAAATCCAAAACCTTTTTTTAGTGGATTTCTTTATTTTTTATTTTATTCTTTATTTTTTTTAGGAATTTGGGAATCGGCAGGAGAATGGGTCTCATGTTGGGGAAGAGCTCAACTCCAAGTATGACTTTTCTAGTGCTGAAGAAAGGGTTGGGAACACAGATGTTGCAAGCAGCAGTGCCAGAACTGATGCGGGTTACAGAGACAGTGGCATTCCTTCTGAGGGAGCTGAACCCGGAGAGCCCAGGATGTACAGCCATGTTTCTGGGATATCCAACGGCAAGCTCTTTGAGGACTTTCAGAACTCTGGTGGAAAGATTTCAGGACAGACTCGCTCATTCCACCAGGACCACTCATCTGTTGGTCGGCTAACAGCAGAGGACATTGAAAAGGCCAGGGAGTCTAAAATAAATAATGCCAAACCTCACAAACAGATGGTATGTGTTTGTCTGTTCTGGCTGAAGCCTGTGGCTGTTCTGGGTAGCACGTTCCATTTTCCTTTTTTTTTTTTTTTTTTTTTTTTGGTTCCTGTTAAATAAATAACCAAAATAGAATAAATATATGAATGAGGAATTGCATAATCTGATTTGTCCTGAAACTCCTTTTTGAATTTATTTTTTTTTAAAACCCATACTTTTTAAAAGGTAAGGGCTAGGTAAAGATACACATTTTAAATTATTTATTAAACTGGTTACTGTTTTGAAGATATGTTGTAGGTTTTGCGAAGTAATGGAACAGTTTTTTTTTATGCTATTGTAAGTTTATTGATTTGGTTCTGTTAACTTCATTACAGCTAAGTGAGAGGGCAAGGGAGCGCAAGGTGCCAGTTACTCGAATTGGAAGACTAGCAAACTTTGGAGGTATGTTTCTTTTTTAAAACCACGCATAAATTTGCTATATTTGTGTGGTCCAGAGCTAGAAGTGAATATGTGGCTGTAACAGGGTGATGTGTTGTGTGTGTAGTCACTGGAAAATACTGAGTCAGACACAGAACAGTGGTGTTTATACGCCACATAGGCGCGCAGATTTAATAACAACACAGTACTGACACTAGGGTACCAGCAATGGTAACCCTAATGTCACATTTAATAAGGAAATGAAACAAAACAAAGCTTAATAAGTTTGCCATACAAAATGACGAGCGCTAGTCCCACTAACAGGAACATCCCCTAAACTGACCTGCTTGTGTTATATTGCTCCCAAAGTCATGGCCTCCCAGCGACTCCGGGCCGTTTCAACGCTTCTGGCTGGGCAAGCACCTTCACAGCCACCATCTTGCAGTTGAAGGGTTCCGAAATATTGGTTCCTGCAGAGCGCACATTTTTCTCCTTGATGTAAACAAAACTCTCCCTCGGCGCCCGTCTGTGTCGATGGTATTGCAGTTGTTTTGAGCTGTGGCCCAGCTGCTTTTTGAGCTCTGCTCAACTTTCATGGGCACGCCCCCTAGCCAGTCTGGTCCTCCTGATCAGCTCCGTGCAAGGCAAGCTCACTGGTCAGCTAGCAATGCATCACCTGCCGCGTGTCACAGCTGATTTCTCAGACACACACACACACTCCACGAACCAGTGGAATTCTGTTTTGAATGACAAGTATTTAAGATTTTAAAGTTGCAGAGGTAGTGGAGAACTTTTGCTAAGTATAACGAGGCACATTTCTTTTAGGGGAGGGGGTGGGTTCTGTGAAGTGCTACAAGGCCAAGCCAGCCTGTATTTTTGATCAATCTGTGACTGATTTTTGTAATTTTATATACACAATGTGGTTAGCGTTATATACTCAGTATTTCGTTTTGTTGTGATTTAAAGCAGGCTCGATGAGCATTATTTACTTGAAGGGGAAAAAATGGATAGGAAAGCAAGTCTCTGTTTCGTAATCGAGAATCTTGGTGACAATGCTGGTCGGATGACCCCTAAGACCTGGAAAACAAAGTGTTAGCCCCCTATTCTCAGAGCCGCAACAGATGGGTGCGGATGCAAACCTACGGGGTGAATGGCCCTGACTCTGGGGCAGAGCATACTTGTGATCAAGTCCTTGGAGGAAGAAAATAAGGTAGAGAGGCCATATGATTACGCAGCAATGGCACATGGAGGGGGCTCTAAGGAAACAGATGTTGGTATAATTGCAAAGTTTGAGAGAGTAGAGGAACTAAAGGTCTAGTATAGATGGAAATGTAGCAGAATTGTGCACATCATGCGAAAGGTAAGATGATTGTGGCCGGGGGTCCAGCTGGCTAGAGAGCTTGAATAGCGGATCCCTGAGAAGCTACGGGAATCGATCAATATCCCCCCCCCAGAGAATGGACCCCCATCTCCCCACTAGAAAGTCCCACACCTGTGAGGGGTAAGAAGACTGCACCCTGCACAACACTGTAGAATAGGAGACAAACCAGACATAGCAAAATTAGTTAGACAACCTAGAAGAAAGCCAGCTGCACAGCAGAGAGGAAAAACCACCTTTATTTATACTTTAAGGTGGAAACCTCTGGTAGTCCTGGCAGAGAGGGCGCCCCTACTCCAGGCAAGCTAGCTAGGGTTTGCTGGGCTGAAATAATGCCTGATGCTGATGTTTTGAATGTACATCAACTGCTGATGAAGCGCAGCGACCTGGAGCTGAAGTTGCTGCTCCCATTCTAAAGGAGTGAGGAGTGAAGAATTGCTGCGGCAGACCTGCTTTAGTTATGAGAGGACAAGTGAGATGAAAACCAGTTCTAGTAACAATGTTCCTTGAGCAGATGGTAAACAACTTATCTGAGTGACTGGGTTTCTTGAGAGTAATGAGTTTTGCCAGACAACAGTAAGGGCAAAGCGAAGAGTTAATCTTTGATAATTGAATACAAAGTCCAGAATAAAGTTGATCGGGTTTTGATGTCCTCGGAAACAGCAGGAAGTTCCGGTATATATTGCAGGAGAGGTCGCTTGATCTGATTCCTTAACCTAGGAAGGGAGGATTGCGACCGTGAACTCTGCATCTGTTATTAGGGAGCTCCCCTAAATCCCTTGTTTAGAAAGACGCGGGGTATTCGTGTTTGTAACAGAGTAGCCGTCTGCCGTGTGAGTGAAGGCAAGAGAGCAGAACAGAGGTTGAAGTTGATACGCCCCGCAGGCAAACAGGATTTATTTACATGTCAACACACTGAGCAGCTCACGTGACACTAGCAGAAATGGTAGCGCATGGAGCACATACAACAGTGTATGAAGGGTGGATTGCTGTACCAGTAAGGCAAAGGAGAATGCACACTTCTTGTGGGTTATATGCCAATATTAGGTAAGGTTGACAGACACTAATTTGAAGACCTTCTCAAACACATTAATTTATTCCAATGCATTCCTGAGTTTTGGTTTTAGATTTTTCTTCAAATATTTGACTGGTGAATGTTTTCTTAGATTGATTTTATTTTTCTATTTTTACGTATCCTAGGACAGGTTATTGACATTTGCATTTCAAAGCAAATCTTCTCTGCACATTACACAAGAAGTTTTTTTTTTTTCTGACTAATTTACCTACGTTTCACTTCGCTATAGTCCCTCTCTGCTTCTTCAGTCATACTGTATATGCAGCAGCATCGCCCAAATGAGTGAACCCATATTGACCAATATTAAACCAGTTTAACCCTTATAAATGAAACCTTTTATATGAATGCTCAAAAACTTTATTGAACGATGACCAGTCGTGCAAAACCACTGTATTGGACAGGAGATCAAACAAATTAACCATGGTGGTTGTTCTACTGTTCCTTCAAATTTGAGTCAATACAACACAGAGATGCATCAAACAATCGGTCTGATATGACAGATTGATCTTTTTACTGAAAACCTTTCTTCTCAAAACATTTATTGTATTGGTGTTTCTACTGAGAGAGCCCTGTAGGACCCTTTTCCCATTGAGACTCCAGGGCCCAGATATTCAAAGCGATGAGTATTCCCCTCGCAAAAATGAGTGCTTTTGCACAAAAATTGTTATTTTCCAACACTGCACAAATCAGTTGCGTGAAGTTGGAAAATAGCTGATGTTTGCTGAATTCGCAGAGATGTTTTGTGCCTTCGCATTCAATACCAATAAAGCAGAAATACACAAGACCTACGCGGAGTTGGAATACTACAGACAATGGACTGTTAACATTACCCTGACAAGCAGGCATCATAGGTGTCCAGTATATACCAATATTCCTCAGATGAGTCTACCCTAAAATGTAACCTGCACATGGAATGCAGAATCAAAGCTCAACACACATCGGTAGCATTGGCACCCCCGAAGTTGCATGACCACCCCTACAAATATATAAATAAGCTACTGAATGGAGAAATGAAACAATGGACCACATGATAGTGTAGGCTGTTATACATTAAACTTAAATATATTGTAGTGACGTGCTAACGGGGTAAGTGTCGACATGTAGACAGACAAAATATCTCTGTAGCATCAAACTCCACTCTTTATTTTACAGAAATGCTCCAACCTGTGCTCCTTACGCTATACACAAACATAGGTACACAGCTGTGGACTGTAAACCAAACCCACAATGCCGGGTGAGTGGCATGAAAAGGAGCCTTTGGAGAATTCAACTACAGGGATATTTTACGGATTGAGCCCTTGGTCACTGCGGCCCTTTGCCAATAGGACACTTGGCTAAACGCAAATAAAATACAAAATGTTACGGTGCTCGCCCCCCCTTTTTTTTTCTTTCATTAAATTTGACAATTTTAACAATACACAAACTATTTTTGTTTTTTTTGTATAAACGAACAAAACGACAGCAATAGAATCCACAAAAGCAAAGTTCCAACTTGCTATTTAATATTGCAAACTATGTTTACTGTGCTGTCAGTTCCAGAAGACGCTAAACTCTAGAAAAGTTTTGTTAAATTTCTTAAAACTGGCTACTATATGGCTGGACTTGATGTCTTTTGAACACTACTTTTTAAAAGACTAAGCAGATTTGCAGAATAAAAAAAAATAAGTTCTCCAGGTTTCTGGTCTTGTGCCGGTTTAGTTTAAGGGGGCAAAAAAATCCATTAAACTTTTCTGTGCCATTTGTTTGCTAGCAGCTGCTAATTTAATTCCAACACAGCTGCTTATGCTTGTGAAGCAGTCATCAAGAAAAGCCTGAAGTGGAGTTCAGCAAAACACTAACCATATGCAGGAGGTTGCGTGAAAGGGGTGAAAGTGTTCGGAATTTCCTTCTGCTCCGATCTAAGATGTACCCAGTTTTCCAGTTCTTCATCGCTGGAATTGCCACGCAAAGTGAGAGCCCGCCACAATTTTGAAGCTTGCACCACGCACTACGCAGCTGTATTGCCTGCATGATTTAAAAACATTATCCGCGGTGGGACTGCACACGTCGGATGTACAGGTGTGCGTCCCAGGGACACAGAACTGCAAACCTGAGAGTCCCGAAAAAAGAGCATTAAAGGACGAGGGTACCCGCGCCCCCCCCCCCTGAGAGCTATGGTCCTAATTTGCAGAGTGTTCGAATAGAAGCTGGCTACTTACTGAAATGGGTGACACAGCTGGTGACATGGTTGATTTTAATGGAACAGGTTTTTGTATCTGGATACCTGTGTTTCAATCTAGCTTTGGTCACAAGTGAAATCACAAAACAGTACAGGCTTCAGCACTTTTACGTCCTTGCAGTCAGTCATAAATAAATACCAATTATTGAAATGATTGTGGTCACTCTGGAGCGTTGTTCTTTTAATTCTATCTTTGCATAATCCTTTACAAAATATTGTGAAAGACTATTGTTAAAAATCTCACTCTATATTGGTAGGGTGGGCGGTGCTGTGCTCTCACCGTTCTGCCTATGTAGAGCACTAACTAAAGCTCAGAGCACTAACTAAAGCTCAGAGCACTAAATGCTACTGTCAACTTTGCCGTTTACAAAAAAATCAGTGACGCACAATCTGTCTGCATTTTTTTATAATCTTAAATACTCCTGTCAAATTTAAATATGAATCACAATACACAAGTATATCCTGTCTTTATTTCCATTTAAAAAATACCTTTTCAGAAAATATCACCATCTCAAGCATTTTGAAACTGGTAAAAATGGAACTAAATATTAATTCAGATTTGAAAACACACATTATAGTATAATATATTAAGTAAAGAAAACATATCCTGTGCAATTTACTTTTTATTTTGTTTGTTGTCTCCTATGTTGATCTCAAAACACCTCATCAGCTAAAAGTGCCATGATGATAGCTCCAAAATGGCGACAGCTGCAGTTCCGTGGCAACGAATCTAAATATTTTTAAACTTAATCTACTGTGTCGGTGCTCAATTTTGATTCATATTTGCAAATTGAATAAGATGGTCTAAACTTTGTCTGTGCGCGCCCTTCTTTGTGGGTCATTTAGAAATGTGAAAAAATGATTTATTTTCGTCACTCCTGATTTTTTTTTTTATCTAAACCAATCAGGGCCCTCGTAAGATTTACATGACTTTTTTGTTTCATGTGTCAGTATCATCGTCATTAAATATTTAGCCGATCGGGTAGATATGAGGGCGTTAAAATTATACGCACTTGGAAAAGTGGCATCACCATATCACTGACTGCTACCTGCGTCACGTGGTACATGCAGCGAACTCGGAGCACACCAATGAGCGCTTCGGCAGCATCAGCACGTGACCATGAAGACAAGAACCACAGCCGGGAATGGAAAACCACTAACTGTGCAAAATTAGGAATAGATTTAGTAATTAATTCCACTAGAAATATAAATGATAAATTAGATCTAAATATTTAAAATTTAAAGAGCTTAAATACAGCACCAAAAAAAGGAAAGTAGAAAAGTAAAGTACTTTAAAAGAAAATGTGAAACTACACCGATTTGTCGGTTGGACTTCGTGCATTGAGTGCAGCTGTGTCGTGGATTTAACGCCTACAGTGTATTTTTAAAAAGTGATACTCGCAATACATTTTTTATTTTACTAATAATATAATATATTCTCTTTTGTAAAACCCAGTAATAAGTATAAAATGCAATCTGTGAATGGTACAAACTAGTTCTACTAGGGTATTTTAATATAGGCCAACACAGGTGCATCTTGATTCAGAGCTTTTGGTGTTGGCGGTAGTGGTTTTGGGGTGGTTTCCTTTTATTTATTTATTTTTTTTTTTTTAGATACATACACACACATCCATATATATATACCCATATATATATATATATATATATATATATAATATATATATATATATATATATATATAAAAACCCGAAGGGGAGGGGAATACTATAGTTCTGATTCAAACCTAAGCATTACACCACTCCGCCTCATATTTGATTATGTATTGTGAATTTCCTTCACCTTGCACTTTTTAGCAGTTCGAACAGGTTCTGGTATACAAATTACTGGGGGCAGCGGCAGGTTGCGGCATAGTCGCGTTCACCAACATCAGTTTTGTAACTATTGTAGCACAGAAAAATCCAAAATGGCAGCGGGTGGGTATAAATAGTTTTACAGTCAATGCTAAGCTAGAAAGAATCTTAAGTGCACAATATGCCTGGAAATTAACTAAGCCATAAAACTTTTTCTTTTAAGGTCTGGCTGTTGGTCTTGGAATAGGGGCTTTGGCAGAGATGGCGAAGAAATCTTTGGGATACGAGGAACGCAATGGTAAGATACAGTATTATAGATGGAGTGTACGGACACTCATTGTCATGCTGTTTTCACCACGTAATCAGCTAAAGAGCAAGTCAGGTAAGACATTAATGGCTGGGTAATCAGTTCAGATTTAGATTTGCCATTAACCTCATTCCTCAGATTGCTGGAACCTGTAATTACACTGTGCTGGGCCAATCAATCAATAACTAAATAGTGCATGGGCAAATATTTGAACGAACGTTACTCCACTTGTATTAGAAGGCAAAAATCCATGTCTGTGTCTGCCAGAAATGACAGAAGCTACAACAAAATTAGTTATTTATACCGGGTTCACTGTTTACAAATCATGTTTACAACATTGCATTTCATCTTGAGTTTACCGACCTTTTCTTTATGAAAATGAATCCACGTTTGGGAGGAGTTGCTAGACGTCCTTCGCTTTTGACCAACTCTGAGGACACGTTGTATTCAATAAGCTTTATTGGTAAACCAGGAAGTGACTTGAAGTTGGAAATCTGTGTATAATGTGTGAGCTGCTGTAATAAAACTAACATTGTAATCTGTCTGCATCAAGCTGAATTATTGAGAAGTTATTTCATCACCAAATCCCAACATTACAGTGTGATAGATACACGGCTGTAATGGAGCTGAAAACGAAATCTGTTACTTCTCACAATTCAATGATTCAAAATGCACAGAGTTCTACATTGCCCATTTGCCCTAAATGTGGGCATCCTCAAAGCAACGTATGTATATGTATTGGTGAAATGTACATGCAATTTATTGTAGAAACTGAAAATTGATGCGCTTGAGTGGTGTTTATTTCTAATAACCGATTTTGCTGAATAACAAAAAATGAAGGAAAAAAAAGCTTAACTAAGTAAACGAGAAATTGAAGCCCTAGATATTGCGTGCAGTGTGTCTTTGGCAATGACTTGACTGTCTGCCATTCCTTCATCCAAACCACTTACACTGGTAATTTATGTTCAGGATGGTCAGGTTTGAAGATTTGTGTTCAGGCTCAGTTTTCACCCAGCAGTGCTCTATCTGCTATATCTAATAGTTGGAGTTTTTATAATAAGTTTAACAAACCTGCCGTGTCATATTGTAACTGGCCTTGTGATAAAATTGACATACTCTGGGAGGTTCTCATTGAGCGTGGACGGAGGTGAATTGGTCCCAATCACATTGATGTACTGATGTTTTCTTCAGAGTTAATGAACCGGGAATTAATAAACAGATTTTTTTTTTTTTTAGTAACAGAGCTGTACTTGCTAATCTGAGTTTTACAAACACTGTACTGTGGGTAAAATACTACACTGTTGGATTGATTTAGTATACAAATATGTAATATGTATACTTAATTTTTGGTCCTAGAAGTTGAAGTGTAAAGTGTTGGAGAACTGCACAGATGTGTTAATTTATTTAATAATTTGTACAATTGACTTATTAAAATAAGCACCCCCTGCCAAGGCTGTAAATTCAAAATGTAGAGCTGTCTGATGCAAAGCTGATGACCATGATGTATTTCAGCAGTGTGTAAGAATTAACAATGCATGTTTAGTCACTTTTCTAAAGTGATTCATCCCAAGCAGGGGATAACAGTATCCAGCCGAGACAATCCAGTATGCCACACTTTTGTGGCTTTAGATTTAGCTTCCCTATTAAAAACCATGTATCAGATTAGTCAACAGTACAGACAAAGGTCTATTCTGTGACCTCTCTTGCCTTTGATACTTCCAGCCTGATTTTCAAAAGGTACAAAATAAGAACTAGGTCGCAAAATGATTTGTCAACAAGTGAATACACAGCTTATTTCAGGTAAACTCTTTGAAAGCCAGATATATTTAGTGACCCAAATCGGCTTTTAGAAATCACTTTGTGACCTAGTTCTTATTTTTCCCCTTTTGAAAATCATGCTGTTTCTGATTAGTGTTTGTATATTTTTTTTAAAATTAGCCATTGCAAATATGGATTGTGGCTGAAAAATATCCACAGAAAACCTCGAGTAAGCTAGTCAATGACTAAAATACCTTGTACAAAATTAGTTACAAAGACTATTATACACTAATTATGCCATCTTTGCATATCTTGTAACAGGGATGTCATATTTATTGGAAATATAGCAGTATTGATAATTGGGTCTTACAATTTTGAGTACATTGTTAGTGCAGTAAAAGCCCTATTTACAAAGCTTTAAGTACAGTGGATTCGAAGGAAAGCTCCCCTGTGGTAGGTGTGGTATGTGATGCTGCAGTGCATTGTGGGTTACCGGTCAGTTGCCTTGGAAACTATTTTATTTTAATTTATTTTATTTTAATCCTGCGTCAGCTACGTTTGTTAAATCTCCTGACGAACCACCAGATGCCCTATTTTTCTTCAGAACATTTTAAAAAAAAAAAAAAAACACCTGGCTGTACACCAGATGTCAAATTATGTGGCATTGTATCATATTTTAAGCAGTAACTGAAGCTAACGCTTTGATCTGAAAAGAGAGAGATATATATATTAATGGGAGAAAGAAATGGTGACCATAAAACCTAAATGTAACATAAAAGCAACGCAGGATTTTGTCTTTTTTGCTAGAAAACAGAATTAATATTTTCGTGACCCAGGAAGGTTTGATTAAACAAAATCTATATTTATTCTAGCAATACCAGTGCCCCACATAAGCTGCTTACTGGGGCCCATATGCATAAAACTTAGTGTCCTTTATTGTGCCAGTAATAGTGTTTAACAGGACAGTATTTTATCGGGCGCTACATAAAAGCTATTTACCCTCGCGACATTAGACTAACATGCCCTTGGAGACCAATTTTCTCATTAACATATTATTCTGATTTCATAAATCTGTATTATGCCGTTAATTGACCTTACTGGCATCATAATTACCATTGACAGACCAGGCGGAGAATAAGATGTGTTTTATTGGCATCATTTCTGTATTTAGGAACATCTATTTAAGCCAACAGTAGTAATAAAACAAGTCTGTTAATTATCCAATAATTAGGTAATTTATTTTGTTATTGTAATGCATAAATTAAATTGCATTGTTAACTCATCTGAACAGGATAGACTACTTGCTAGTTAGAAAATATAAATCAGGTGTTTTAGCCTAATCATTGTTTTAAGTAGAGAAAGTGGCAGGCTTGTGTGGGCTGGATATTTTGGAAGATGACTCTGATTCATAGCAGGTATCCACCTAACAGGAGCACAATTATTCACATTGCAGAGACCTAAAACATGAACTGCTAGAAACAAGGCTGTTCCTGTATTAATGAAAGTTACAAACTCGCTGCATGATTTGGATTCTGATGCGAGTGAGTTTTTGCAGGTTCGAAAAAATGGATTTTTGTTCCGATATTGATCACTGCCTGTGCAGAAAGCAGGTAGTACGTAGCTTTACTTGTTTCTCATAGCATTCCATCTACTGATGGAAGCAGCTCAAGTCATTTTAAAGTAATTACAAGTCCCCCAACATATACATGCGTTTACTATTTATATTGAAAAAACACATTCGTGTCAAACGGGATTGTATTCTTGTAGGTCTAGTTTTAGTTCAAGAAGTTGTAGTTTAGTAACAAAAATAAATCTACAATTATTTTATAAATGTTTAAATATATTGTATAGATTTATATAAGGATTTAAGGAAATCTAACTCAGATTTGTTCAAGACAAAACCCTTGACATGAAGGGGGAAGTTTGGAAACTCTGTTTGCAAGCCAGACCTAGGTGTCTCTGGAAAATCTCCATTCAAAAGACATTTGGCTTGGACCTCCATTGCTCACCAAGCCTCAAATGACAATCTAGCTTTCTTTGATAAGAAAGGTTATCTTGGTTGGACTTCCAACTGTGCGAGCAAGCTAGTTTTATTGATTTGAATAAACAGTCAGCTAGTAGACAATGTGTGCCCCTTTCAACTGCATCAAAAGAATTGGAACAAAAGACAGTAGAAGTGATACAGTCAACAGATGTTTTAAATTTAAAATGCTAAACTGCTTTTATAGACAGAGTGGCACCTCCTGAGGAATTCTCAGATTCTTGTCAAGTAGAGTAACAGCGCCAGCTGGCAGACAATGGAAATAGTGTTGCTGGAGATTCTTGTAATGTAAGTCAATGGACTACCACAAGATATTTTAACCCTTTGCAGTCTATTCAATGCTTGTCAGGCACGTCGGGTCTGATTTATTTTCACACATGCTGTTTATTTTACACACGCTGTTTTAAAATATTTTTTTCAGAGTAAAACAGGTTCTAATGGCATTGTATGGCAAAAAGGCATCAGTACTGCATCTCCAGCCAAGCCCCACCCGTGTTCGCTGTATTTTTCACATACCTCTTTATAGACGTGCATACTGAAATCCTCTCCTGATGTCTTGTTTTATCACTAAACTCCTCAATAAGTGATCCAAGTCATTATTTTATTACTATAACATCTAAAGCTCTGCAAATGTCTGATATTCTTTGAGCACTGGATGCGGAAGCAGCTATGTCCATTGTTGTGCCCGTGTTTTCTCCGTGGTGCAGGGGCTTGTTCTATTGCTCAGATATGCCCCTTTTTTTTTCGGTTTCATTCGGCCATTGAAAGGTTTTCTCTGCTTTTTCCAGAGAAAAAACGACTAGAGATCTGTGCTTTAAGTCTTTGATGTCAGACCTGGTCCAACATAGGACTGCACAGGGTTAAACATTTAAAAAAAAATTAATACGTGGAAAATACTAAGTCTCAAATACGAAATCTGACGAATAAAGTGTTCGGAACTCAAGGACATTGATAGCATGGTTGGGGTTGAGCTTATAGATAAATGTTTAATATGATAGTGTGTGGAACTGCTTCAGGAAAATGAATTTGAAATAATCAACACAATATAGTTAAATCTGCAAGAGATGAAGATTCAGAACTTTCCGTCTTGGAAGTTTGTGACAAGTCTTTGTCATAAGAAAATGGGAGGAGCCGTGGAGCAAGTAAAATTACACACTGTTTATTTTCAAACTGCCCAATCATGGAACAGAATTTGGGAAGGATACTGAAACGGAGCATTTAAACTCTTGAAAAAAAACCACCTTCTACCTCTCTATTGTGTCTAACATCACATTTCCTCAATCAATGCTTCCTCCTGTTTGATACTAATACAAGCGTCCAAGGCGAGAGCCAGGGAATTAATTTCACAATGCAAAACAAACCTCATTCTTTGCAGCGTTTTGAAAAAATGTTCATAACGAGGAGTCGACATCTTGCTTTCTTTGGTTCCGATACTTTGTTTCTTCTTTTCAAAACATTTTCCCCCAGCTTTCCACTAAAACAAAGGTTTCGCAAATGTATAACAATTTTTTGAATTGTGTGTGATGAAATGTGAATAAATCCATTGTTTAGAACATATCTTGAAATCTGAATCTGATAAAATATTTTAGTGCATTTCGGAATGTTTTGAATAAGTTTACAATTCTGATAAAATATATGGTTAATTCTCTGAATATACTCTTCACTGATTTAGAATTCTTTATTTAGAAATCCTATGCTTATACTTTAACCTACCTAATTTTATAACATTGAAATAAACAAAAGTAATTGAACTTTTTAAACTTATTTGTCTGAATTTTATATAATGTTAATTACCGTAAGCACTGTTTGCAAATAACATATAAAGCCAATAGAGAATATTGTTTAAAATATTAAATTAGCTATATACATGAACACTGGTGAAAGTTAGATAATTTCTTTTGAGATGCTATAATTGATTTAGATATTAATCTGTGTGTGCTTGATTTACCCCAGATAATCAATATTCAGTTATACATATCCATCACATTACTACAAATAAATTATATCAAATATGTAGCACTTTCAAATCCAATTTTGCTTTGGGTAGTATTGCGTGACAGGCAGGATTTTTCAGTGTAGCTCTATTTATTTTATTTTTAAAATAAGCTTTTTGTATAGCAAGGTGTTCTGTATGAGAAACGAATTTTAGATGTATTACCGGATTCTGCCGAGTCAACTCCCCGGTTTGATTGCCCCACCCCAACTTTTAGTTAAGTCAAATTTTCACCATTACTGTTTTTAATAACCATGTGCAAATAATGCCTGAGGGGGAATATCTCTGCTCATGTGAACAGGAAAAACTGCCTAGAAGTAGTTGCTCTGGGCATTTATTGATTCAGGGCTGGGGTTATCTTCGGTTCAGATAATGAAGACATGGAGTTAAGTTTCCGATCAGATGATGCAGACTCTGCACTCTTTCCTGTTACTCTGTAATCCTATTTTTTGGATAAATAAATAAAATAGTTACATATATATTATAATATTTAAACACTGGAAGAGCTTGTAACGCTGGCACCATTTTTTTGTATTGTACATTTTAATGCTATATTGCTACTTTATATTTTAATTTTATTTCTTGCAGTGTTTTTATATGACACAGTAATTCCTTACTTGCAGAGATTATGTAAAGCACTTTTATTTTTGTGTGTGTTGTGATATATATATATATATATATATATATATATATATATATATATATATAAATTAATATAAAATTAATGTAGTTATATTTATTTTAGCATTTTTCACCTACAAATGTGGTTTTGCACTGGACACTGTAGCTTTGTTTGTTCCGTGAAAAGATTTGAAATGACAAGAGTGGATGTACTGCGGCAGTTTAGATATTTCACCAGTCTATAAATATGGACTCTGCTGTGCTTTACCTTTTGAATTTTAAGCATGCCTAATTGCAAACGTGTCAATCTACCTAATGTTAAATACTCCCTCTGCAATAATGCCTGTAGTTTTGCCCCTCCCTGAGTCAAACAAGTCAATTGTTTGCATTGAATTTGAATGAATTGTGCAGCTATTTGCAGACCTGGGGGAATATAGTAACAAATGTATTGTTTTTTAATGTAACTGTCTTGTGCTGATTCTCCAGTGCCTTCTATACTTGTGTGTTGGAAGGGAAACATGCAAACATTGGAGGATCTTTTTTTTTCTCAGCCAAAAAGTAAAATTTCATGAACTGCGTACAATAAGTAGGCTTCCATTTAGATGCACTGTAGTTGGTTTTGTTGGTATAGTACTGTATTTTCAACAGAAGTATTTCAATTCAGAACGATATGATTCTGAAAATATCGCTTGCCAAGAGACGACTGTGAACTGTAATACTTTAAATCCGGTACGTATTGTAGAAGTATGTAAAATTCCCCATTAACGACCCAACAGCAAATTGAAATAAAAATGTTACCCATGCAGGGAAATAAAAAAAAAAAAAAAAAAACCAACAAAAAAAACCCCACCACTTTCCAGAATTAAAACGGATCCAAAATCAGTATTTAAAATTGCGGAATATAGTGCTGAATAAACCTAATGTGACAGTTCACTTGAAAATTAAAATAAAGATCATAGAATTTTAGATAAAAAAAAAAAAAGCACAGTATCTAAAACTGTTTTAAAGATTACCGTACCTTGTGGTGTTTGACTTTTTTTTTTGCTGCATTTTCATTATTTGAAACTGGAGGAAGCGCAGTGTAACTGCACAATAGACTGATTTGGCATGTGAGAAAAAGAAACTGGCTGCGATGGATAAACAAGTACATTGTAACATTGAAGAGATGGGCTTTATATCAGAAAGCTGGAGACGGGGTCGGAAATCGCATGTGACGGGTAAGTGCCTTCATTTGTTACTGCAGAAGGATTATCGACCCCATTGTTTGGAAAAACTTGAGACGCGACCTGACAGATGATGATAATTGTTTCTCCAAGTAAAGTACTGCAAGAGCACCAGTAAAATTAACAGTATGAATCTCATTATCAAGTTTACGAACTGTAGCCTTCTATTTACATTTTAAACCAAGTTTTCTTTAAATGTTGATACTATTTCAAATATAACTATATAATATTTACCTTTGTGGTAAGAGTGACATTTTAATTACAGTAACTAACAGTAATAAAATTAAAATGTAGGAACCAGAGAGGGGTGGGGTTTAGAGGTCCAAGATAATCTGTGATTGTGATCCAAACCTGTCCTGGTTAATTAGCTGCCAGTTGGTGCACTCACTAGCACAATGATTGTAGACAGTATAGTAAGAACATGCTTGATTTTTAGGTATCGAATACACAGTCCAGTAGGCTACACACACACAATAGAATTTTTACTTTTAAGTATATTTATTTAGAAATCTTGACAAAAATCCTGGTATTTGATCTGGTAGGAGAAGTTATCATGTACCTTTTAAATTTAAGAAAATCATTTGTTTTCTATACGTTTTTCTATCATTTACTGAAAATGATTACACTATTCTTTTAAAATACACTCTGGGTATTTTCTTTCTTGCATATTGGAGCTACAGATAATCAGGTTTTGCAGGTATCATGGTGTTGATAATTACACTACAAAATAATCCTGATTTATTTGCTAAATGTAGACATCTGCACTCTCAGAATGCAGTGCTGCTTTAAATGAGTTAATAAAATGTGTCTTGTTGAGCTCATTACAGAAGTTATTTATATCCAAAGTAACAACATTTTAGCTGCTCCTTGTTCTCGTGAATGTCGTAATATGATACATCTGTATCGCAGTTTGTGTTAAACATGTCCATGCCTTTGGCTTGATGCGTGAACCTGTTTAACTCGGGATATTCCCCATTGGTGTCCAAAAATTGTTTGTAATGCCGGATCCACAAAAATATAGAGAAAAAAAAAGTAGTTCTGTTTGAAATTGAATAGTATTTAAGTTTATTGTCTTTGTTAAAAATTCACATTGTTATAATTGTTTATCGGGCAGTTATCGGTTGTTACCATTGTGATCGGTCAGTGCAGAGACCTGGGGTTTACACCTTAAAATAAATACTGGTAATATTATAAAATATATTTACCAGAACCACAGCTCATTACGAGTTCTCGCGAGAAATAATTATCTCTCGAGATAATGGCCAACATTTTCGAAGACGTTTCCCTGAATCAGTTCAACCAAAAATGCCAGGATTGTATTGTTGTTCAAATACCAGTTATTGTATTGCCTAATGAATATCGCAGTGTACTAGTATATTGTTATTGTGCACCCATACTACTATATATAGGGCTGCGGCTGGCTTGTTTTTATTATTGGTTATAAAATGGTTTTTTTAAATACTCTATCCTGATTGGTCAAAACAGGTCACATGGGGGTGTGGATATTACAGCATATCACCATAGGTTGGCACTTTTCAAAAAGTGGCGAATCACTTGTAGATATCCATATGCCATTAGAATTTTTTTATTTATTTTTTAAAACGTATATATTTAAATTCACAATAAAGATGACTGATGAGTTGTATGTCCGTTTTGATCTTTTGGGAAACCAAACTCTGGATGAGATTTTGTATGAGTCTGAATCTGGCACTAATGCAAGTGGTGAAAAAAAAAAAAAAAGTAGTACATACGACTTCTAGTACTAGACATCTTGAACTAACTGAAGAGCAGCTTCTGGTCATAGAAAAAGAAAAGGAATTAAAAATACACAAAGGACCACTGCCTGGGCATCGGTTATCTATTTGAATGGCTAAAACAAAAATCTTAAATATTGATTTCAAAGTGATTCATCTGCCTGATCTAAATAATTTGCTATGGGAGTTTTATGCCACTGCCCATAGCTCAGAGGGACGGGAGTATTCAATCTCAAGCTATGTGACCCTACGAGCTGGTCTTAACCGTTTTTTAAACAGTCTAGCAGTAAACCACAAAGTGAATTTGCTAAGTGATCGACTATTTCAAAATGCAAACAACATCTTTGTCACCACTGTGAAGCAGTACTGCAAATCTGGCATGGGAACCTCCTGCTACTACCCCCTAGTCACAAAGGACGATTTAAAAAAAAAAAAAAAAAAACTTCCCCAGCACCGTCACCTGACACTGCCGCAGGTCTTGTGAGAGAAGTTTGGTTTGACGTGCAAATAAATATGGCCAGACGTGGCAGAGAAGGTCTGCGCGATTTAAAAGCACACACGTTTGTGGTTTGCCTTGATGAAAGCTGCCAGGAATATTTCGCATTCAAATTTAATGAAAAAACCAAGAATTATAATGAATCAAGCCGGTGCCCCAAGTTTTTACTTGCATCCCTAGATGTAAAGAACAAACTTACCTAGATTCTGAAGCGGTGTGGTATTCAAGGGAGCCCATGGGAATAAATGATCTGTCCACTGTGATGCCAAAACTAAGCAAACTAGCCAGACTGAGTCACTGATACACAAACCACAGCATTAGGTCCACAGCGATGCACCTCCTTAGGGAAGCAGGGCGCCATCAAACAGTGGAGCCACACTCTGTGCTGCACTTTTTTAGACAACGACAGCAATGATCAAACACCATGTTGCTCAGAATCGCTTGCTGAAGCACCACCTACTGTTCAAAAGGAAAATGGCCTGTAAATTTTCAAAACTGCAATTTCAATGGCAATGTTCAATTTAACATTTATAAGTAGTGCTTCTTGTTTTTAATCAGTTCAATGTTTATTAAAAAAAAAAAAAGTTTTTAAATTTTAATGCATTTATTTATTTATTTATTTATTTATTTTTTTTACTGTTTTAAGGGACTTTTTTCTAAGGTCAGGCAGAGGTAGAAGGATTTTTGTAAGCGCAATAAGGCACTTCAGGGTGTGGGATTTACTCTAATATCCACATGCCCCGGGCGGTTAAAGCCACTCGACTATGCCTCGTGACTTAACGCACCCGGGGGGTGTGGATATTAGAGTATATCCCACACCCTGTCGTGCCTTAAGAAGTTGCACCTTTTAATGACACTATAGACACCTTTGGTGATGTCATTGTAATAATTAATAGAAATACATAATTTACATTGCTCCAACGTATGTATTTTTTAAATAGACATTTGTCTATGCAGTATAAAAATTATCAATGGGGCAAGACATTCTATTGATAAAACGGCCTTAATTATAAAACTGTATATTGCCTAAAGAGAAACGTAGATTTAATTATTGGTCCCATCTTTAGATGCTTTTTCAATCAGATATGATTCTATCATGTGAGGTGAAGTTAATATATACTTAAAACCCGGTGGAAGCGAACTTCAGGCCGCAGTGCTGTCAGCAAGAGTTTCGCCTCTTCCGGCTTTTCCCATGACCCAGCTGGTATGTAGAATGTCGAAATTGAGTTTCTGAAGGCGAACTTTTGAGTTTTAAAGACATTTCAAGTTTTTATTTCTAGCATTGGCCCTAGGGCTCTTCCGTAAATTGAAATAGCTTTTTGTATGGGGGAGAATTTTTTTTTTTTTTGTAGTTTCATTGTCAATCAAATACAATATTTTAAATGCAGTACGTTTGTTAATATAGTAGTGACACAATACCCGTGCAGAGACGGAAAAAAATCTATAGCAGAAATAGTCATGTTAAGGATCAACGGTATATAGCCCATTAAATTCCTTAGAGCTCTTTGGCACACTCTGCTAGAAAATTGGTTTTGCACTTCCAACTGCATTGCACAGTATTTTCCATGGAATCCACATTTGCTTTAAAGGTTAGATTTTAAAGTCAGGTTTGGTTATATAAATACAATTTGATCCTCTTAATCTCTGTGGAAACCTCACTTCAAACACAGATCTTTGTGTTTACTTGTAGCAAGATTGTTTTTATGGCAGCAATCACTAATAGTACATGGTGCTAGTATAGTTACTGGGTCAGTTTCTTAGAGGTTACACATGGCAGTTGATTGATTTAATTCCAGTGCTGGTTCTACATCAACATGCTAAAAATAGACCCTGCAGTCTTCTAACAAGCAGCACAACCGTTGTGTAAAAATAACTTTGACCTGCACATCTTGTATACTCATGGTCGTCTTATGAAATCAAGAAAAGCATTCCTGCTTAACACTCATGGGTCTTTGGGTAAAAATGCACCCTGTCTATGTAAATATGTAATTAAATTAAACCAGCTTTGTATGTTCTTCAGTAATGCTTCATTATCCACACAGGAGAAGCATATCACATGTAGACGTTGCAGTACATTTTTACATATAAATGCTTATCCAATTCTAATGAAATAGTCTTTGATTTGGCTGCATGAGTTAAGACTAGATCTGTTCAAAACGTGTTTTTGCAATGTGCTTTTATTACATTATTACAACATCTACGTGTTAATACCATGTAAGCCAAAATGGTTTTAGAAAGTGATCACTATGTAACACAATTTTTGTTCCTGGGTAGTAAGTGTTATTTCCTAATTGCTTATGCCTCAAAAGTATAGAAAATGGCTATTATTCCCCACAAACTTTGCTTTTGTGACCAGGACAGTGATATTTTGAAATTTACCTATTTCCAAAGAGAAAACGAGTGAATTTGTGTCTTTTCGTTCACATAGTCAGAAAAAAACAACGTATGAATCCAAATTAACATGTATTTATACTAAAGTAATACAAATGACTACAAAAGATTTAGAAACGAGTAGTTTTTTGAGATTTACGATTATACTGTAAATCACTTTCACGAGTCAGCCCCCAAATGTAGTCTCCCATCATGTTCTCGTTATGCTGTCCTTGGTAGCGGCGTTCAAAGTCCAGTATATCCTGGTGGAAGCTCTCGCCTTGCTCCTCAGAGTACGCTCCCATGTTCTCCTTGAATTTATCAAGATGAGCATCAAGGATATGGACTTTGAGGGACATCCTACAGCCCATTGTGCCGTAGTTCTTCACCAGAGTCTCAATCAGCTCCACGTAGTTTTTGGCCTTGTGATTGCCCAGGAAGCCCCGAACCACTGCGACAAAGCTATTCCAAGCCGCTTTCTCCTTACTAGTGAGCTTCTTGGGGAATTCATTGCACTCCAGGATCTTCTTTATCTGTGGTCCGACAAAGACACCGGCTTTGACCTTTGCCTCAGACAGCTTAGGGAAGAAGTCTTGAAGGTACTTGGAGGCTGCCGACTCCTTATCTAGAGCTCTGGCAAATTGTTTCATAAGGCCCAATTTGATGTGCAGTGGTGGCATCAGCACCTTCCGGGGGTCCACCAGTGGCTCCCACTTGACGTTGTTCCTCCCCACAGAGAACTCGGTCCGCTGTGGTCAGTGCCTCCTGTGGTAGTGCGCTTTGGTGTCCCTGCTGTCCCAAAGGCAAAGATAGCAGGGAAACTTGGTAAAACCACCTTGGAGACCCATCAGGAATGCCACCATTGCAGCCTCTTGATGCCATCTCAGAAAAATGCAGATATGTATCCACTTAGGCAGCTGGAACTGAACTGGTGGGCTTAAGGCCCCTGTATTTATACTACTATTTATATTACTGGAAAGTTCTAGAAGTTACTCCAAGTTTACTCAGCACTGAATCTATCTGGAATGTTCTGGAAAATAGGTAAATTTCAAAATATCATTGTCCTGGTCACAAAAGCAAAGTTTGTGGGGAATAATAGCCATTTTCTATACTTTTGAGGCATAAGCAATTAGGAAATAACACTTACTACCCAGGAACCAAAAAAAATAAATAAATGTGTTACACGGTGTTATGCTTGTGGTAGCAAAACAGCTTTGATTATGTTCGTGCCATTCCCTACGTCTATTCAGCTACTCATATGATGCACCACCACATTAAAAACAAAGTGCTCATTTGTTTTTTGTAATCCAATGAGAAGAATGTAAAATGGAATACGATTAAATATATTAAATTCTATTTTACAATCTGTCCCACCCAGGTTGTACTTTACTTCCCTTTCTATTCCACTGTCTTTTTTTTGCTTACACAGTATTTGGTTGGTATGCGAGCAGCAATGCTGACCTGTCATTGTTGTCCTATTCAGGGAGTAAGAATGCAGTTCTGGACTCCAGTCCTTTCCTGTCTGAAGCAAATGCAGAGCGGATTGTCCGAACCCTATGCAAAGTTCGTGGTGCTGCTCTGAAACTGGGACAAATGCTCAGCATTCAAGGTAAGATTTACAGCCATTTAAAAAAATAAATAAATAAATTTACCCACAAGATTGATAGACCAGGCACTATTGCTCCCATTAAATACTTTTAAATATGTATGCATTTTTTATTTTAAGTGCATGCTTGAATTAAATTGTAACTACTTATATTGTTACGATCAACTACTCTTAACAGCCTGTTGGAATATGATGGAGAGCCCATGGCCTGAATTTGCTTTTTAATGGTGTGATTTGTACCCATAAAGAGATACATTTTGAAGACTGTGTTAAATATCTGGGTTTTCTGAACCTTGGACATTTTGTGTGCATGTTCTATTGTACCCACGTTAAAAAAATAAATAAAGCAGGTACTTTGTGTAATGTGGTGTATTTGTCTAGCTGCAAAAAAACGAAAGTAAAATAGTCTTTGGCATTGAACTGTTCAAGCAAAAGGAGTGTGGCTAGATTATCTGAAGTCTGGTTATTTAAATTATTTTTGTTTGAAGATTAAATGTTCCTTGGAAGAACACTTCAGTTTTTCATTTAACTATTCTTTATGTTAAAGACTTGGGCTAGCTAAAGAGGCTGATTTTCATGTGCTTGGCTAGTTTAGTGCTCTATCATGATTGACAAAATGAATTGCATACCTTGGCGAACAGGATGGCGATATCCAGCTGTCTTACAGTCCATGCCCTCAGTGTGTCATCCTATCTTGATATATACAGTAAACAAGACTATAGTTTGGTTGCCGAAGCAACAGCTACAAAGACTAGAAACTAAGGCATAAAGATTTGTCCTACTTCAGATTATAATTGAACATTTTAAAGCGCACCCAAACCTTTTTGGGTGTACTTTGGTGAACAGTGACTTGTATTTTAATTCTGTTTTTGTTTTTAGAAATGGTATAAACCAGTGATCTAATATGTTTACTAATTTAAAATGCCATGCCATGCCATGCCATTCTTTTAAAGACCAATGTGCTGCTCTGCAAATACCAACATCTAAAATAATCTGCTTCTCTTTGAGAACAATAACCTTTGAAGTGGCAACGGTTGCCAAGGTGTTCCACTTGTCTCATGTCAGTTTATTGATTAATTGAATTTTGCTTACATTAAATCCTGTCTGGATATAACAAAAACCAGGAAGGTCATCGCATTGCTCTTCAATCTTGCAGTGCACTACTCTGCTGTAGCTGCCAGGCTTTGACATTGAAGCTAAATACATTTTCAGTAAGAGTCTGTGGTTCTGTAGCAAGAAGTCTTATTCACTGCTGTAAGTAGGACTGTAGGTAGCTGACAAACAGGTTTTCAATGTATTTTATTATTCATAACAATAGTGTTTTAATAACTGTAAAAGGCTGATTTGATTTGTGTGCAGTACAGTATATTGTGTACATAGATGTAGATAGCTTTGGATGCAACTTCTGTTCCTAAAATAACTAGGGTTTAACCACATTTATGATTAAAATAACTATTTAAAAAAAAAAAAAAAAAAAAAAAGTTTTGCAGATATTTATATTCAGCACCTTTTCAGTCAGCTGCTATGGGCTTTCGTATCGGTAGTGGCTTGCACTGTTTGCGGGCAATAGGTGCTTGTCACAGAAACGGCATGAGTGGCGCACTGGGGATGGGAGGACAGGGTTGAAGTAGTTAAACCTCTGGTGATCAAAATACTTAAGCGTCTTGTGAATTTGCTAAGATACACTTGTCATACAAGATATGAATCATCGCAATTTTCTAAATTCTGCGCAGCACAAGAAGTTATGCAAGTATTAGATCTGTGATGCAAGAACTTATTACAATCCTTACTGCATAGATGCAACAGCAATGTGTGAATAATTTGTTGCAGCAGTCCTTTGAGATTTGGATGTAAACAAGGTTAGCTAAAGGTTTTGTAGGCTCTGTAGAGAGGCTGGGTAATTTTTGTATTTGAGTGGTTGCACTTGACTGCACTAAGAACATACAGGTACATTAATATGTACTTGAGTTGAAACATCGTGCTCATCATACTGTTTTTCTAGTTTTCTTGTTTTGATCTTCCAGTGTTTGGCTATTTATGAAAGCAAAAGCTTGTGAAGCTTATAGCTTCAGTCCAACTTTGTTCAGATGTGGATTTATATACAGTTTCTACAGTTTCATAATGGTGGGGAAATGATACATGCAGTTACAGGTTTTAGAACAAACAAGTCCCCCAAAACATCACAAAAACCCACCTGATGGCTATTTAATATTACATTTCTTGGCACCAGTAAATGTTACAATACTTGGTATACATTTGCTGTACAAAGTGTTATTTATTAACTTTCAAAATGTGTTTTTATTTTTATACTTTGTTTTATTTTTCATTTAAAACTAAACAATTTTATATATGGAACCTTTTACAGTCCACCATTGGTTTATGTCTTGATAGCGGTGAAGGACACATTTACAGTTCTGTGCAAAAGTTTTAGGCAGGTGTGAAAAAATGCTGTAATTTAAGAATGCTTTCAAAAATCGACATGTTAATAGATTATATTTATCAATTAACTAAATGCAAAGTGAGTGAACAGAAGAAAAATCTACATCAAATCCATATTTGGTGTGACCACCCTTTGCCTTCAAAACAGCATCAATTCTTCTAGGTACACTTGCACAGAGTTTTTGAAGGAACTTGGCAGTTAGGTTGGCCCAAACATCTTGGAGAACTAACCACAGTTCTTCTGTGGATTTAGGCAGCCTCAGTTGCTTCTCTGTCTTCATGTAATCCCAGACAGACTTGATGATGTTGAGATCAGGGCTCTGTGGGGACCATACCATCCTTGTTCTTTATGCTGAAGATAGTTCTTAATGACTTTCGCTGTATGTTTGGCGTTGTTGTCGTGCTGCAGAATAAATTTGGGGCCAATCAGATGCCTCCCTGGTGGTATTGCATGATGGATAATTATCTGCCTGTACTTGCCTGCAGACACTCATTCATGTACCGCTCTCCAGCCCTTCGGCGAATAAACTGCCTTCTGCTGCAGCCAAATATATCCAAATTTTGATTCATCAGTCCAGAGCACCTGCTGCCATTTTTCTGCACCCCAGTTCCTGTGTTTTCGTGCATAGTTGAGTTGCTTGGCCTTGTTTTCACGTCGGAGGTATGGCTTTTTGGCCGCAAGTCTTCCATGAAGGCCACTTCTGACCAGACTTCTCCGGACAGTAGATGGGTGTACCAGGGTCCCACTGTTTTCTGCCAATTCTAAGCTGATGGCGTTGCTGGACATCTTCCGATTGCGAAGGGAAGTAAGCATGATGTGTCTTTCATGTGCTGCAGTAAGTTTCCTTGGCCAACCACTGCGTCTACGGTCCTCAACGTTGCCCGTTTCTTTGTGCTTCTTCAAAAGAGCTTGGACAGCACATCTGGAAACCCCTGTCTACCTTTAAATTTCTGCCTGGGAGAGACCTTGCTGATGCAGTATAACTACCTTGTGTCTTGTTGCTGTGCTCAGTGTTGCCATGGTGTATGACTTTTGACAGTAAACTGTCTTCAGCAACCTCACCTTGTTAGCTGAGTTTGGCTGTTCCTCACCCAGTTTTATTCCTCCTACACAGCTGTTTCTGTTTCAGTTAATGATTCTGTTTCAACCTACATATTGAATTGATGATCATTAGCACCTGTTTGGTATAATTGTTTAATCATACATCTGACTATATGCCTACAAAATCCCTGACTTTGTGCAAGTGTACCTAGAAGAATTGATGCTGTTTTGAATGCAAAGGGTGCACCAAATATGGATTTGATTTAGATTTTTCTTCTGTTCACTCACTTTGCATTTAGTTAATTAATAATATTTATCAATTAACATGTCTATTTTTGAAAGCATTCTTACTTTACAGCATTTTTTCAAACCTGCCTAAAACTTTTGCACAGTACTGTATATTATACTTTTTTTTTTATTATAAAACTTGTCCAAACATGCAGTCGAATGTTACAGGTTTCAGTTGAACAAAGCTTACCTATAAAAATAAGTAATTCAACCAAGACCACCTATAAAATGCCAATACGTGCTGCTTATATTCTGCTTGTGGCATGCCTGTTTGTCACGTTGTGACACGCACACTTGTTTCAGTGAGACATTTATTATAATAATATTTTCCCTACAAAAATGGTCTGGATCAATCTGCTTAGTGAAAACATTTTTTAATGCTGATAACATACCCCCCCCCCCCCCCCCCCCCAGCAAGTATGAAAAGGGCACATTACAGATGTTAGTAACGTGAAAGTATTTTTGCTGTTTCTTCACAGTAAGCAGTGACCATTGACACATTTTCATGAAGTAATAACCTGAGGTTTACTTGTGCCTTTTTGTAAATGAAAGCTGAAATGTAACTTTAAACACTTCAAATAAAACAAATGTGGAAATGGTGTTGTAAAGTGACTCACAGCTTTGGTTCTCATTTATTACATTCCACATAACAAAGTCGCAACAAAATATACAGTGCCGTGAAAAAGTATTTGCCCCTGTCTGATTTTCTGTATTTTTGCATATTTTTAACACTGAATCTTATCAGATCTACAACCAAAATCTAATATTGGATAAAAGGAACCCTAAGTGAACAAATAACACAACATTTTGATACTTAATTCATTTATTTATTAAAGAAAATAATGCAACACCCAGTGCTCCCATGTGAAAAAGTAATCGCCCCCTTAGACTCAGTAACTGGTTCCACCACCTTTAACAGCAATAACTGCAGCCAAACGCTTTCTGTAGTTTATTGATCAGTCTCTTACAGCGCCATGGAGGAATTTTGGCCCGCTCCTTCATGCAGAACTGCTTCAACTCGTTTGTGTGTTTTTGTGCATAAACTGCTTGTTTCAGGTCCTGCCACAACATCTCAGTGGGGTTTAGGTCTAGACTTTAACTAGGTCATTCCAAAACCTTTACATTTCCTGTTCATTAACCATTCTGATGTAGACTCGATTGTGTGTTCGGATCATTGTCTTGCTGCATGACCCAGCTGCGCTTCAGTTTCAGCTCGCGGACGAATGGTCTGACATTCAGTATGATAATAGCATTATTGGGAAGATTGCCTTACTTTAAACTGGTGGCAATGCCGTTCAGCAATTAACTGAATAATAATAATAATAATGAGGAGGATAATCGTACAAACAATTAAATGTGTATAATAAATAAGTTATGTAACACGCAAATGATACAAATAAATAAAATGATTCAAGCTCAAGTGGCAAAAATAGTGACAAGTGCCTCCTAAAATCTAAAAGAAACCCGCCAGATTAACAAAAATAAAAAAGCCTTGTTGCAGCTACCTGAATATTACCTGCTGCACATGTTTTAAATAATCCAGCTGCGTTTTGCCTCACTATCAGGCATGCCCCTAAAGACTAATAAGGGTCAGGGTAGTGAGTGTGCTTAGCTGGCTGTATACGTTTTCAGAAAAGTAAACGCCGATCAGTACACTTTTTTTCTTTTAAATACGTTAACTACACAACGTTGATTTAAAAAAAAAAAAAAACTACACCGCTGAAGGTATGTATGTATAGAACTTCAAAGTACAGCCTGTCACTTTTCACAGCAGTCAACAGTGAGGTGTTTTGGTTTTCCTCAATCCAGTTATCTCTTAATTTTGTTCTATTCGCTAGATGTCCATTTCTTTTATTTCGGCTGCTTTTCTTTGCTCCTCCCAAACAGTATTTAATGCATCAGTGATCACCTGCAACTTTTTTTTTCTTTGACACTAAAACTTCCAGAAAACTTGCCAAATAGAACGGATTTGTGTCAGCCAGCCCCATTTCAATAATTGTATAATTTTTTTGTTCTTTTAAAAAAAATAAAATAAAATAAAATATTTTCATAAAATAAAATCATAAGTGATTTCACTCATCCGAGATCGCAAAAGAGTGAATGCAAGCGACGGCACTTGCAAAGTGCTTTATGAAACACATGCAGTGCCGTCCTCTGCGTCCTCGCAACCTAATTGCAGTCGCAGGCTTATGAAATGGGCCCCTGGGCTGGAAGTACTTTGTAAGCAGTCACAGGAAGGGTGCAGCTGGTGGAGTTGGGGGCTCTGGTAAGAACATTGTGAACTGTGGGCAACAATGCCAGTGCATTTGCCGAGTGCTAAACAAGTGACAGATCACAACATGCTTGTCATTTTCATTCCAGTATCCGACATCGAGCCAACCAAACAGATGCTGGTTAGTCCAGAACGCAAATGTTTTTGGATTTCTGAACAGCTACATTCTTGCATGTATTTGGCAGGGTTAGGAATTAACCCTATCCCTTCCAGCCTACAAACAAAATATTATTTACAACTAAACACAAAGAGGGTGTATAATTTTATTCCAGAGGTTTGTTTACAATACAGTGCAGGTCAATGCTGTAGATCTGTGAACAGTGTTTTGTTTGTTATTGTGTTTTCAGAGTGCTTGTTTGTGGATATTGCTGTCATAACACTGTTTTATTGAAGACTTGTTAAAAAGGTCCAGACTATAGCCAAGCAGTTTCTAGAAGGCACAATGTTTGCAAGTTTCCAGTCTTCGGGGACCTCACCTGTTTCTATAGCACTCTTCATGATAGTAGCCAGTGCTCTACTTATTTCTACCCTTGTTTCCTTAAACACTGTAGGGTAAATCTCATCTGGGTCCAATGAGTTGTTGTTTTTCTTTAGCTTATTTAATACCTCTGCTTCACTGATGCTGAAGTCTTCAAGCACTGGTGGCATATTTGTATCCTGTCTGGTGAAAACATTAAAAAGGTATTTGTTTTAATAGAGCAGCTGTTTTGCGGTTCTCATATTCCTCCCAATACCATAACATCCTAGTCATAGTTTTTATAATATTGGAAGATTTTTTTAGCATCCCTGGCAATATTTCTTTCTAGATGTCTTTTGGCCTTCCTAATATCCATTTGTTTAAATGTGAATTATGCTTGGTTGCACTATTGAAGGCTATGTTTAAGAAACTGCTTTCTGAATCTTTTTATATATATATATATACATTCTCATTTTTCTTTTGTCCTAAATAGATGATGCTTTCATCAATCCCCAGCTGGCAAAGATCTTTGAACGCGTTCGGCAGAGTGCAGATTTCATGCCAATCAAGCAGATGATGGTAAAGTAGTTTTTTGTTTAAAATAACTTGTAGCGTAAGTACTGTATAATGGAACTCCAAGAATGTGCAATCCTACACCTTTCTCGTTTGGGATGTGATTCTATTTATTTTGACCTAAAATAATACATTAAAAAAAAAAAAAAATTATATATATAGTTTACATAGAATCTTTTTGTAGTAAAGTTTTGCTTTTGTGGTACAAAAGATTTCCTATAATAATTTTTTTGAGAAATTTAATTATAAAGTTCTATTGGGGTATGTAAACTTTTGACTGTGTGTGTGTGTGTATATAGATGGATAGATGGATGCTGAATGATGATGATAATACTAATTAGTGATGTGCACCATTTTCCCAAACACAGAAAGCTCTGAACAATGACCTTGGTCCTAACTGGAGAGACAAAGTGGAGTACTTTGAAGAGAGGCCATTTGCAGCTGCATCTATAGGTCAAGTTCACCTGGCAAAGCTTAAAGGTGGGAGAGAGGTGGCCATGAAGATTCAGGTGAGAATTAAACCTGCTTTTTACAAATATCAGCATTTTTGCTGCAGTATCATTTAACATGGCAGTATTCCACCATGTTTTTTCTAAAATGTCTCCCAATCATCATATCAAAATATCTAGTTTTAAATTAATGCAAGAAGCAGTAGTTCATGGACTAATCAATTCTTGAGTAACTGCAACGTAATGTCTAATGTACCATTAGCTGAATGATTTCTGCACTGTATATCCTCCTTGTAATTTGTGTTTTAAATGCTCTATGTATCTCTATCCATTTCTAGTATCCTGGAGTGGCTCAAAGCATCAATAGTGATGTAAATAATCTAATGACAGTTCTTAGCATGAGTAACGCTTTGCCTGAAGGTAAGTTAGCTTTTGTGATTTTTGTTTCAGTGATCTTATATAGCAAATTAATTGTACACACACACACTGGTGTTACTGGTGGCTCCAATTTTGAATATACAGCCTTGGCAGGAAAATGTCAGTGGCCTACTTGTTCAAAAAGCATTATCCTTCCTGTTGCGTCCTACAGTCATGTTACAATCACGAAAATGGTAAAGTAAATCCCTGTCGTCTCTCTGGATGAGTAATTCTGAAAGTGTAAGAACAGAGCGAAGTTAAGTCAGTGTCAGGAATAAAAGCCATGACATGAGAGAACTGGTGCACTGCCACTACACATCCCCTTTGGAGAGCTTCTTTTTATGTTTTCATTCCTTTAAGTGTGGACTGTGCTATCCTAATATATTTAATAAAACATTTCTACTTGGAAATTCCATTGCAATTCACTTAACGTTATTACAATATTGCTACATTGCAGATTTTCCGTTAAACTTGTTTGAAGAGGTCACATGTTCTTTTGATAGTCATTTATTTAGTCTTTATTATCATTTAACAGTTTACTTTTTCAGCTTAATGTGTGTGTGTACATATACATGCATACATACATACATATATATGGTGGCATTACAGTACACCCTGATAATTAAATGGGTTAATTTTAATTTCAAATCTTGCTGTACAGTATTGTGCTACAGGCACAAAGTATGCTTTTCTGGAAATGTTGGTAATTTTGGATGTCTCCTACACAAACATTAAGTGTTTGTTTTATATTAAGGAAACTGGGCCTTCAGAAGATAGATAAGCTTTACAGCAACAATAACACATTCAGAAAATGCAATTTTATTTATTAGCAGAGCAAGGCATTGTATGATTGCATGTTTCCAGACCTATTTGTCACTTGCTAGATTGACTATTGTATCTCATACACTAATTTTCATTTCTGAATCTGACCCCCTCCCCTTGCCTTCCCCTTTTTGTAGATTTGGTTAAAACATTTGTTTCCTTCACAATTTCAGCCTGATGTTTCAGGAGAGTTTCCTTCTGCTTTTAATTTCTAGGTCTGTTCCCTGAGCACTTGATCGAGGTTATGAGCCGCGAGCTAGCCCTTGAGTGTGATTACGAAAGGGAGGCTGAATGTGCCAGGAAGTTCAAGTGAGTATGTGTATTGTACATGCAGAATGTTGCTGGTTTATTTTGTAATGGAGGTGGGTAGAACCACTTCTGCAGTTGTCACAAAAGCAATGAAAGACCTTCCTAGTGACTTTGTTTTCTGTTTAGCATTACTGTCTGTCTTATGTTTCAGCATTTTATTGTTTTGGTTGAAATACTGGACCTAAATTCTACTTTAATGTTTTAATAGTTTTGTACTCCGTTGGACTGGGGACTATTTTAAATCCAGCTGTCATGTATTGAGTATTTATTTATTTTTAGTGGTGCTTGATTTCAGAGGTGACATGAAGACACAGATCACCCCTGAAACAAAATCACTCAAATATATATTTTATTCTCACATTTATGCACCACAAATCAATGTAGCAATAGTGCAATCATTTCTCAACTTTTATTTTCCAACTACGAGTGAGATTTTAAAATGTATTGCTTCTTTACAGACAACATGGGATACTGCAAACATTGGCACTGTTCATTCTTGCCAATGGAAAAAGTTCAATAGTTTTTTTGATTGCTGTGGATTTTTGTGGTGGACGATTAGCTTGTAGGATGAATGTTTAAATATTCCTTTAACAAAATTGCAAATAACTGTAACTGCATAAACAGCACAGACCCACACTGTAAACTGAGTGGGAATTTCAGCATGCTGTTGGCATAATTTGAGAGCAAGACAGTCTGGTAAAATTGGGATAGCAAGGACTTAATGTTGGCTTGTGTCTTGTCAGGGAGTTGATGAAGGATCACCCTTTCTTCTACGTGCCGGCAGTCATCGATGAGCTGAGCAGTCAGCACATTCTCACCACAGAATTGGTACCCGGGTTCCCACTGGACAAGGCTGAGGATCTTAGTCAGGATCTCAAGAATGAGGTTAAGATTACTGTTGATTTATGAATATTTCCAACCTTATTTTCTCCATTTGTTGATATGAATTAAAAAAAAAAAAAAAAAAAAAAAAAAAAAAATCCTGGAAATTTATTACATTGCAGCTATGCATAGCAACTGTATTTAAAAGCTGATAAAATACCAGGTGAATTCTAGTTATTGACTTTAAAAATAACTGCATTTCAAACAGTATTCATTCAGGTGTAACTTAATCTGCTATATTGCTGCATGTTGTATCTTCCAACACCAGATTCTCGCCAAACTGCCACGTTGTCTCTATCCCTCCTGCAAGGATTTATTAAAACATGTTTTCATGCTGTTTATAAAATGGAATGTTTGGATGCTGCACGCTGATTGGCTGTTGAGGATTTTTTACTGTGCAGTTAAATAGTACAATGCACGGCGGAACTTACTTTTGCCAAAGCACAGCTCAATTAATAAATGATCAACACACAACATATTAAACTTGCATTAAATGTACACATTTTGTTGAGAGGCCTTTTTAAAGTTTTTAAAAATGAGTGACATTCCTTTCGTCACATTTGATCTTTTCAGAGGCATGACAGTAGACAAGTGGCTAGAATTACAAGAAACAAAGCCTCGGTTGTGGGGGGTGGGGGGGAAGCAGCAAGAGACACAAAGATGACCACAACTCAGAAAACAAAGAAAATAAAAATGCTTGGGCAGGTGGTGTTTTTGATTAAATGAAACAAAGAAATGGTAATCGACTTAAACAATTTGTCTTGAAAATGTAAATGGTCTGTATGAGAATTCTATGCTTCAGTGCGTAATTCATCTGGTCAGGAGTACTCAATTTCTGCTTTGTTAGCCTCCATGCTGGTGTCAATCGCTCTCTAAACAGGGCTGACATAAACAGCAGTAATAGCCTTTTGGTGACCAAGCGTTTGAAAATGCCACTATATATTCTTGTATTAGCGTCTCCAGGTCAGCAGTCGTAGTGCGTGGATAGTGAACTTTTGTATTTGCCTCCTTTTCTGCATCATTTCATTAGCAACAAAAATCTGTGATTGACATTTTTAAATGCGTGGTCACTAACATTGCGGATTATGTCTGCTCTGTTTACGGAGCAACTGAGACCAGCACGGAGGCTTCATTCGTTTTAATTAATTACAATAAGTGGAAACGTTGAAAACCTGCAGTTTTAATGTTTACAACAAATAGAACTTTGTTTGAGGGACACTTTTTTTTTTTTTTTTTTTCTTTTTTCTCCAGTCGAAGGAAATATATAATAAAGTTGTTCATTTTTTTGCAGCTTCACTTTGGGCCTCCAACCCAACTACAGCCGTATGTTAATGCAACACAATGCATGCCCTGTCGTGTGTTATCCCGTACTCACAGTCTGCCTAATCTTTTGAGAAGTGTGTATGTACTTACTGTTGATATTCGTTTCATGGTGTGCCTAGTCCTGTGTCATTACACAGCCTTTGGAGAATTTGTGAAAATTAAATGCTATTTAGCAAGTGAGTATAGAAGATACTAGAACCAAATATATTGACTTGGGATAGCATTATTGGAGTTGGCCTAACAAGGCTTTGCAAGTTTTGATTGCCAGTTTACACTGACTTTGGAAATTATATTGGCAGTGCCGGTTGCTTTTATGCTGCTGCATGGTAGGGGAATAAACTCCAGTCATGATAGTAGAAAATGTAATAAATGTATTTTGCTAGTACGGAACGTGGGAAAGAGGTTACAATGAGTTGTAAACAAGTCCCCTCGACTTGGTATACCAGGGCAGCATTCAACTACACAAATGTTTGCAAATGTGTGTTAGTCAAACACTACTGTACCTCTTTAGTCTGTTACCAACAAACATTTGCAATACATGTTTTGCCTTGTTGTCTTGTTTTTGATTACCCTGTGCTTGGGCATTTATTGTGAGATTCAGTTCTACATGATGCTGAAGTTGATTGTGAAACACCTCTTTTTTTTCATGGTACAGAGACCTTTTAATGTTGATGTTTATGTCATTGATGTGAGATTTGTTTATCTTTTGGTTTCTAAATCTCAAGATCTGTGAAAACATCCTGATCCTTTGCTTGCGGGAGCTGTTTGAATTCAGGTTCATGCAGACCGATCCTAACTGGTCCAACTTCTTCTATGATCCTCAGACACACAGGGTAGGTACTGCAACAGCAGCAGCTTCTTTCAAAACTAAAATTGCACAAGACAATCTGAAGCAGAATTGCCAGCAACACAACAAAATAGGCTTCCAGCTTTACTGCATGCATGCATCCCATCTGAACTCAAACATTTTTGTTTTTGGTTGTTAACATTCATTTGACTTTGAATTGTGATTTTCAAACTACCTAGAACTGCCACGTGGGTCATTTTGACCCATACATTTTTAAATTGCTTCAATATGAAAGACAAGCTATCTGATACAACTCAGAAGTTTTATTCACGCACATATCAAACATTTGGACCACAAACACTGTATTTAAATGAAAAAATAAACAAGGATTTATTTTCAAAATGAGAGCATATACAGCATGACTACACACCGTGAAATAAAGTAAAAATTTCTAAATAAATTATTGTGTAAACAGGTATGTGTACACACAAAACTGTAAAGGCAAAACTATTTTTTCAAATGATAACATAAAAATGAATATATTACACTAATTCGAGGCATGTAAGCCTGTGCTGAATGTGCCTCTGTACCTGTTGCACTGTAGCCTGTATTCTACTGCCGCCTTGTATTACTCTTTGTTTATTTGTTGTGTTTATTTATAAATTACACTTCTCATACACTTGTAAGTCACTTTGGCTAAAGGCATCGGCTAATTATAATAATTAATGTGCAGCTGGGGCACAGCTGTCACTATTCGGTCTAACTTGATCATTCAAAGACCAGTGTATGAACACGAACTACATTAACAATAAATAAATAAATAAACAACACCCAAAAGAAGCACAGTCCTCACAGATATAAAGCAAAAAACTAAATTCCTGTTCAAAGTTGGCACATACAGCGGACTACAAAAAATATGTAAACAGATATAAATGGTGAGGATGGAAACTTTTAAATGTTTAAATGCCAAAATGGGCTTGATTTTTTAGTATTACTTAAGGCCCTACTTCATTTGTGATATTATGGATCCCGCAATATTAGCCTTCCACTGCAATGTTGATTTTAATTAGCTTACTTTGCAGTCCACAATTTTGCATACATTTTGAGGTTTGCAACACACATTTTTCCACATTATTACAGTATTTCCTGCTTTGGCAATATTTGTTCAATTTGTCATGCACATTAAAACTTGAACAAACTCATCCAATCACGCGAAACTTATGTTGCTAGGAGACAAACTGTTGTTTACATACAGTACAGTCATTCCGTGTGTGTAAGCAAAATGGCAAATATTGCTAAAGACTCAAACTGCAGAAAATATCAGTGTTTTAGACTGTGCAGAGCAGTGTCCCAATCAATTGCATGCTGACTATAGAAAGCTGTTTTGTACAACCTGCAATGTCATGTGATGCTCAATGTGGTGTATTCTGAACTTGTCAAGGCATTCTGAAGTGCAAATATACAGATTTGGAGAAATTGCATAACCCAGTGTTAAGGGAGTACATTCAAAAACTAATTCCAAACACAGGTGCTCTTCCTTCTGCCTAACAAGCTTCACCAAGATACCTAAAGTGTTTGAAGATAATTATGTACTGCATATCATTGCTGTACCACAAATGAGTGACTCGGAAAAGCTACAATCATTTCTTTTGGTCAGTCCTGTTCTTAATCTGGTAAATTATTCAACTGTGTCACAAGCTGTCATCAAGTGCCTGACCAATTTTGATATAGACTTTAATAAGGTGTCTGGAATAGTGACAGACAATGCAACATATTGTACTCGAGCATGTAATCCGTTTCTACAGGGGCTACTTCCTAATTCAGTACATGTAACGTGCAATGCACATATTGCAAGTCTGGCTAGCAATCAGTGGCGTGTTCATTTTTCTAAAGTCGATCAATTCACTGCTGCAATGAAAAAAATGTTTAAACACTGCCTAGCTCGCAAACTGCGTTTCAAGGATTTCTTTGCAGAAAAATACCTTAGTCCTAACTAGGTGCCTTTTGTGTCCAGAACCAGTAATGACACACTGTGAAATTCATGGTTTGAAGCAGTTACCACGCTGAGCATGTAAGTGACTACAGTGAGTTCATTGAAAGTGAAATAGAGATTTCACCTGATACTTAAGTAATGGACAGACTGATCTCACTTTTAAATGACATGAACTTGCCACTTGACAGTTTGTTGCTCAGAATGCCAAACAATTGATGAAAACAATCAAATCTTTTGAGATGTGCCACATGTGTAAGAGTTGTTGCAGTGAATGTAGAATTAAACGTTTGTCTCTTTTTGTTTAAATTCTAAAGGTTGCCCTACTAGACTTTGGAGCTACAAGAGGATTTGAGTTGGACTTTACCGATAACTACATAGAGGTGAGAAACCACACATACATACATGTTTGATAACTTTGCTGTGGGTTTGTTACATTTTTGTCTTGTTTAGTTGTTGCGTCCACAGCAAACGTAGTACTAGAAACTGAATGTACCCGCAGTTTGTCAAGGCATCGACTAGAGGGGAGGTATGCCTTAATGTAGTCTGTTCAAATAACGAAGACAGAATAACTAAAACAGAGGTCAGAGAACCATTGGCAAACTCAGATCACAACTTGGTCTCATGCTTTTTAAAACCTCAAAAGACTACAGCTAATGTTTACAATTTTAAAAAGGTAAACTATGAAGGAATGAAACATTAATCTAACAGTAGATTGGAGTAAAATAGAGAAAACATCCACAGAAGGATTGCTATTGTTTTTTAAATGTAGTACTAGAGGCACAAAACAGTTGCATCCCAAAAGTTGACAAATCAAAATCTAAAACAAAATAATATCAATTAAAAAGTCAGAGAAAAAGGCACTTTACAGCATGTTTAAAAGGCACCAAGAACAAAGTACACAGAAAGAGTACTTAGAACTGGAAACGCAAGTCAAAAAGGAAGTTAGAAAGAACATTGCCAAGGGGCCTAAAACCAATTCCAAAAAGTTTTTCCAATATTATGACTGAACATTCAAGGAGGAAGTAAAATGTCTTAGATACAAATGGCAAATCATAGATGAAGAGAAAAAAATTGCAAATATATTTAAATGATAAATTTCCAGACAAAATGGCGAATGCCGTTGCAGCAGCAAAGGTTATTCAAAGTGCTCTAAGACAGTGTTCAGAACTAGGCAAACGCATGACAAATTACATTTAATAGAGAACGTGTAAAGTAGTGCATGCAGGCAGTACAAATGTCCACTGTAAATCCCACATGGGAGAGACTGATGGGCAATGAAGAATGAAGCCAAAAAAAGGGGCTTATCTGAGCAATACACGTAGCCCCTGCCCCACAGAGATAACACAGACACAAAGGAGATAGCTGCTTCCACATACAGCGCACAAAGAATATCACAGATATTTTGCAGAGCTTTTTCAGATGTTATAGTAATAAAATGACTTCGATCGCATTATTTAGGAGTTTGGTGATGAAACGAGTGATTAGTAGAGGATTTATCAGTATGCACGACTACGAAGACAGCGTACAAGGGGTGGGGCTTGGCTGGAGATGCAGTACTGATGTCCTTTTGCTATGCAGGGCCTTTTACTCAGCATCTGTAAATTAACAGTGTGTGTGAAAATAAATTGGACCTGATGCGCCTGACAAGCGCTGAATAAATGGGCTGCTAAGGGTTAACTTGAAGCATGAATTGAAAGCAGTAATACGTGCCTCGTATGATGAACTCCACACAGTGAACTCCCAGTCTCCATGTCTCTTGGGTCAGGAGAACAGCCGATCTCTTTCCCAGAGATCTTTTATATAATCTTTTTTTAGTGCAAAGTAATATCCCTGCTCTATAAAGCCTCCCCTTCCTGAAGTATCTATGTCCAAATTTCTCCTGTGTATGCTGGGGTTAGGACTCGGTATAGTTTTTGCCGTTACATACTTACTTTTTTTTGTTTGTCGTTAAGTAAATTACTATGTAATATTTTTTCCCTTTCCTCTTCTCTCTAGCACTGTTTATTCTGTTGATTATTGGGCTTTTCACACATGTCTTCTGTGTGGTTCTCCTCGTTCACCGTCTTGTGGCAGAGATGTTTGTCTTGTGTGTTGACATGTCAGTTCTGCATTCTGAAATATCACACGCTTCATCAGCTAAAATGTCAACTAAAAGACAAAGCAGCTCCACAGAGCGTCGGAGTTCCGCTCTGTCTCCCACAAGGAAGAGAACGAGTAAATCCATTGAATACCGCGGCAGCAGGGAGAGAGATGCAGTGGCAATTACTGAGACCCCTATCGAGGCTACCCAGCCGACAACTCCACAGGAATTCTTGCCCCAGAAAACTGATATGTTTTTTTTCAGTGGCTGCAAGAGTTTGTAAGCTCAAGACAACCTGTGGCTCTGCAAAGGGTAACATCGGTGGCTGACGCAACTGCAGCAGCTTGGAATGTGCAAGACCAATACTACTGTGCTGACACATGCAGTATGATGATGTCATGGATTCCGCCCATGGTGATAACGGGTCTGTAATTGGAGAAGGTGTTTCAATGGTATACACTAATGCAGAGGCCGTTTTGAGAAGGATGTTCTCTCCTCTCAACGCTAATACCCAGACTTTTTGAGCATCTTAATGCAAAGGATTAACAAGCCTTCAAAGGTTTTCCCTTCCATGAGGCAGTCTGGAGGCCCGTTGAGGCTTTATGGAAAAAACCTGCATGTGCTGCTTTTACACCAGTGGGTGCAGACAGGAAAATCAATACCACCTTGAAGGACTACGCTGCCTCCACTTACAATATGTACGTCAACAATTATCAAATCCACACAGCCAAATATCAACACAAATTATGGAGCCAATGTCTGCTGCTCTACAGACCCCTACTCCAGAGAACGTTGAACTCGCCATGCAGCTTGCAAAAGAAAGGAAAAATACTGCAAAAATCCAGCTGCAGGCAGCATGTGACAGCACCAACAACAGAGCTGGCGCTGTAGCAAGTGTTGTCCTCTGCGAGATTTTTTCTTCAGATAATCATCTGTACCTCTTTAGTCGTGACACACAATCCAAGATCGTGGTGTTACCATTTCAAGGAGATTTACTATTTGGCACTGACATCAAGGATAACCTAACAGAGATGGAGGCAAGGCAAACCATTAGGTCCTGCTCAACAGGCAGAGGCATACCCCCTAATAAGGGGTATTTAATAGGTAAAAGTTTCAGGCCTCAGCCAACACAATCAACCTTTGGAGGACAGAGCAGGTTCCAAAGGGGACAGGGCTCCAGGCCATACGGATCCTTCCGTGGCTTTGTCAGAGGTAGAGGCAGACCCTCTACATCCTCCTGATATTTTCCCGGTCCGCAACTGGTGTCGGTCCACCCCTCACTTCTGCCAGTAAGGAGAAGAGTTTCATATTGGCAGAAAATAACATCAAACCCTTGGGTCCCGGGGCTCATACAACACGGCTACAAAATACCATTCCGGTTCCAACCACCAGCAATGGACTGGTCAGGTCCACAAGGTGTCTTTCTACAACAGGAGATAAAATCCATGCTCCTTTTCTGTGCCTTAGGACTGGTCCCATCATCTTCGCAGAGGTAGTCCAGGTATTTTTTAATACTCAAAAAGAACGGGAAGTTAAGACCCATTTTAGACATCAGAAGCCTGAACAAATACATCTGAACAGAAAGGTTCAAAATGATATCTTTGGAGACTGTCATCAAGCCAGTTCAACCCGGAGACTGGATGGTCTCTGCAGACCTCAAGGATGCCTATTTTCATCTTCCCATACACAACAATTACAGGAAATACCTTTGGTTTGCCATCAAGGACTGCATTTACCAATTCAAGGTGCTTTCCTTCGGGATCTCCACAGCCCCCAGAGTGTTCACCAAGGTGGTGGTAGAAGTTGCTGAAACAAGGGCATCCACGTTTACCCCTACATCGATGACTGGTTGATACAGGCTCCATCCAGGAAAAGGGCATTCGAACACAAAGACACAGCCCTTCAACTGTTTCAAGACCTGGTCTTGTTAGTAAACAGGGAAAAATCAGCATAGTCTTTGGTGTTCCTGGGGGCCCATTTCAACACAATATCAGGGAAGGTGTATCTCACAAAAGAGAGAGTGACCACCATTTTGACATCTGACAGGTCATTTCAACGTGGGAGTCAGGCTGCTGGCCCATTTCTTTTCAACAGTTCCTGGGGCACATGGCAGCAACAGTTCCTCTGGTAAGAAATGCATAATTGCACATGAGACAACACACAATATTGTCTCCTTTCTTCATGGAACCCAACTCTTCTAGACACTCGCCGCGTCAAGGTGTCTCTGGAAGCAGCTACAGAAGCAATATGGTGGCAATTCTCACCCTCGGGTAACAGGCGGGCTACAGCTGTCTCAACAACATCTGACACACTCCTGTATACAGACGCCTCCCTACTAGGGTGGGGAGCACAAGTATAGGGAACCTGGTCACTGAGACAAAGAAACCTCCACATAAACCATCTGGAGCTTTTAGCAATCTTCCTGGCACTGAAACACTTTGCACCAAATTTAAGACAGGAACACATGCTAGTTCTTAACAACAACACCACGTTAAAATATGTAGTAAAATACGTAAATCACCAGGAAGGTACAAAGTCGTGATCTGCTGTCTCAGAACAGAGGGAGGATGTTGCACAACAATCCAGCATGGTTACAAGAAGCTGCTTGGAAATTGAACGGTGGCAATTATTAGATCAGGGACTATCTGAACAAGTAACCAACATCTTACTGGCTTCAAAAAAAAACATTGACTTTAAGCCTATACAGGTAAATGGAAGGAATTTGGCCATTGGTGCAAATCAAAGTCTTTGCACACCACAAACATAAATCTACCAATTTTTGTATCCCACTTGTGCCACCTATTCCATAAAGGTCTTGCGCTTTCCTCCATCAAAGTGCACATCGCTGCAATATTGAGCATTTTACTTGGCTGGGAAGATCACCCAGTAGGTTCTCACCCCACGGTGTCCAAATTCCTCAGGGGGGTTAACCACCTAAAGCCCCCATGGAAACATATCCTTCCAAAATGGAACCTCAGTCTAGTGCTGAATAAACTCACGTGGCCACCGTTTGAACCCATGGCAACATGCAACCAAAAAAATTCCTCATGTGGAAAACGGCATTCTTGGTAGCAATAACATCCACAAGAAGAATAAGTGAATGCGGGCACTGGTCATTGATGAACCCTATTTCCAGATCTTCAGGGAGAGGATTGTCTGCAGACCTAATCCTCAATTTCTGCCAAAAGTGGTGACATGGTTCCATCTAGGTCAGATCATAACTCTTCCTGCTTTTTTCCCCAAAACTGCATAAATCAAAATCAGAGGCCAGACAGCATTTAATTAATGTCAGAAGAGCACTTACTTTCTACATTCATAGAACCATCAAAATAAGACCATCAGGACAGCTCTTTGTAGCTTTCAAGTCACAAAATTAAGGTAAACCTTCAATTCACAAAATCAAGGTAACCATTGCAAAACACTACAACTTAAATGTGTCGTCTTCTCAGCCAGCCTTTACTCACTCTGTATTTGTGGCATCGGGCACTACAGTTTAAGCTTCCACCCTTTTTTTCTACTTCCTATGGTAGGTTCACTTTGTGTGTGGAGTTCACCACACGAGGTAAGACGACGAAGAGTACCTGTAATATGGTTTCTTCGTAGTATGATGAACTTCATACACCTATATCCCACCCTCCTTCCCCCTTTCTTTGTTTTACTTTGGGCAGTTAGTTTGGAAATTTGGACATAGATACTCCAGGAAGGGGAGGCTTTATAGAGGAGGGACATAACTTGGCACCAAAAATTGATTCTATAAAGGATCTCTAGGAAAGAGATCAGCTTTTCTCCTGAACCACATAGTTTGGTTATTTTGGGCAGAGCCTGAGTCCACATGGAGTGTTTTTCATTGGTGGTTCTCGTTCTGACACGGTCCCTTGTTCTCCATTGGTCTGCTATTCCGCCCCCTGTCGGCTAGATTTATATGATGGGCTGGTTCCTGTCTTAGATGTCAAAGCATCTAGAACTTGCTGCACAGAAAGAGTCATTATGCTATCGTGAAGATAAACCATTTGTTCAGCAGTTGTTTTTTTATTTTAAAAGCATTTGTCAGGGGGAGTTTGTGACCAGAAACCAAAAAGACACAGAATGGATTAAGATTCCCCCTCTGTTTTAAATTCTTTTACTTTCACGCACAGAATGATATTATGACCCACTCTGACGCTACATGGTTTAAAAAGCATGTCATTTGCAGACAGGCTAAAAACATGTAATCTATTCAGTCTTGAACAAAGAAGAATATGCAGCGATCTGATTCAAGCATTCTAAATTCTAAAAGATATTGACAATGTCGACCCAAGGGACTTTTTCGACCTGAAAAAAGAAACAAGCACCAGGGGTCAGAAATGGAGGTTAGATAAATGGGAATTCAGAACAGAAAACAGGAAACACTTTTAAACAGAGAATTGTGGGAGTCTGGAACCAACTGCCCATTGATGATGTTGAAGCTGCTTGATGAGATTCGGGGACCAATAAGCTACTAGAAACCAAACAGGCAAGGTGGGCTGAATGGCCTCTCATTTGCAAACTTGTTCTTATGAAGTGCTACATATTAATTTGCTGATATTTTTTCATTATTTAAAATGTGGAAGAAACTGCAATTTATACATAATTAAAATTGATCCCAATTTAGCTCATGCCAAATACCTGGTGAAAAAAACAGAAAAGGGTCTGTGGAACACAGAAAACAGAGAAGCAGCTGTATTTTCCATTTTTACTACTCCTGGTCCTGTTGAGGTTCAGCTCATTAATAAAGTGACCCCTTTAAGATGGAATTGACCACCAGACACAATATGAATCAATAAATATGTATTACTTGTCATGACACACATGCATCAATATGAACAGAAAGTATGTAACAGCTAAGCTCAAAGACAGTTTTGATTTTGTGATTCATAGTGATCATTATCTCAAATCTTTGTCAGGTTATCAAGGCGGCAGCGGATGGGAATCGAGAAGCGGTGCTGAAAAGATCCATAGATATGAAATTTCTTACTGGGTATGAATCAAAGGTAAGAAGACAATAGACAGAAGAACCCATATACACTTTCATTGTAGAAAATTGTAGAACCTTACACAAGCAGTATATGTTTGCACATAGTGTTTTTAAAAAAAAAAAAAAATCTACATTTTAAAATGAATTAAAGGTGAAAGATTCCAAACTATTTGTAAAGACAAAATAGTGGGAAGCCACACAGCTGTGCTTTGCTCCTGCATTTCCCATGTGCCACTACCTGTCTGAGGGGTGATTATTCGATTGATGAGCTCTCTCTCTGCACAACTGCCAGCCTTGGTAGAAATAAATACCAGTTCATTCTTAAATAGTACTCCTAGATTGTTTCTTTTAAAGATGATCTGGTGTATGTGAGATGTAACCACAGGATTTCATGCTTTGTTATGATAGATGATGGAGAATGCCCATGTTGATGCTGTGATGATCCTGGGGGAGGCTTTTGCATCTGAGGAGCCGTTCAATTTTGGCTCCCAAGGCACCACCCAGCGTATCCACAACTTGATCCCTGTGATGCTGAAGGAGAGGTTGACCCCTCCCCCAGAGGAGACTTACTCCCTGCACCGCAAGATGGGCGGCTCGTTTCTCATCTGCTCCAAGCTCAATGCCCAACTGTGCTGCAAGCACATGTTCCAGGAGGCTTACACCAAGTACTGGAGTGGAAGGAAAGACGGACCAAACAAGTGATGAAAAACTGTAGGCATGTTGTTTTTAAAAGCCTGCTTCGACTGTCAATTGAATATAAAAACTGCACATTCTTTTTTTGGTTTTCAATTTTCTAATCTTGGATTTAATTAAGAAATAATACTTTTGACAACCAAATTCATGCACCTGTATGTCCAGCAAGCCCCATTAAACAATCACCCCCTTTTTTGTAAATTTGAAAGCTATACTTAAAGGAGAAAAACAAGTAAAATAAATGAATCCGTAAACAATGTTAAATGCATATAAACTTAGTGGTTATTTTATGTAACACAGTGTTTACATTAATGGAATGGTAAACCCCTGCAGTAATGCCACATGGCTTTTCTGTAATGCTGCAATGGATTGATAACAATATCTCATTCTGAGCATATTGCTGTCCTTTTGGGAGGAGAAAACAGACTACCTCCATGTATGGGAGAAATAGTTAACATTTATTTCCAATGTAAAAATGTGTAAAATTTCTCAATAGTGTATACACATCCCTGTTGAACTGCACATGTGGGGGCATGTTTAATGGATGCAAAAAATGTTTATTAGGTTATTCAGTAATGCATACATATGGCCATTTCAGCTGGTAAATATGTAAGCAAATGAGAAATTTTACTGCATGGAGTGGCATAAGAACATGCATACATATTTGAAAAAAAAAAAAAAAAAGTGGTGTTTTTCTACTGAATTAATTCTCGCACACAAATGTATTAAATGTAGTAAACCTAGTAAATTTAATCTGTGTCTTACAAGTCTGTAGATGAGATACAGTTCATTAACATTGGAGTCCGAGCTTAGAGTAGCTGTTTGCAACTTCTAAGTTTGGAATTATTTGGGGGTTTGATTTATTATTATTATTTTTTTTTTTTTGGTACTAGAGCTCGCCACCTTTTTTTCTTTTTGATGTACTGAAACTTTTCATAGCTGCTTTAACTAAGACTTACTGTGACCAGGCTTAAAGTCTTACATCTGTTTTTTCTGGTAGCGATGTATTTGATGTTTTTAAAGCTACTTTTTCAGGTTTGTATTAAATGTATGTTTCATTATCAAGTCCCTTAATAGTGTTGAACTGATGAATAAGATTTGTAGGCAGTGTTTTGTTTGTAGGCAGGGAAATCTAATAGCCTTTATGATTTGTTTGGTCTTTTACATAAGGATTTTTTTAAAAAATATATATATAGATACTTTGAATACAGTATATGCTAATAAATGTGTATAATCAGGGATCCAAGAGATTAAAAATAACTGTCCTTTTATGACTGGTATATGACTTAATGTTTTTTTTTCCCCAAATAACACCAAGGTTCATGTTGTATAATGTGTTTGATCAAGCATTACTAAAATAATATGGAGGCCAGGGCCTGCCAGTCTGTCTCCCTGATTTTTGTGTGACAGACACACTGAAATGCAAACCTTCCAGAACATTTTGTTCTGACTTGTCCTAGATACTTTTAACTGTAAAACAATAAATCCGGCATATGCCAGCTTGCAAGTTGATCTGCTTCTTTAAAATTAGAATGTATTCAGATTCAATAACTAGCAGTCAAATTGGTAAGTGAAATATACTGTAGTCTTCACTATAATCACAGTGGTAATTTTGATGTGCTTTTTTGTATTAAGCCATCAGATGTATGACCTGCAAAATGAATGTAAGTGTAAGAGTATGCTAGTTGAATACAATAAGAAGTAATTTAAGTTAACCAGCCTTTCTTGTACTATTCACAACATTTTACTTCAAAGCTAGATGGGTCTTTGGAAACATTGAAAAGAGAGAGGGTTGTAGTGTACAGTTGATTAGTTAGTTAATAAACATACATAGTGCAGTATCTCATGCTGTAGCAAAACTAGTTGTCAGTTCAGATTTTCCTTGCAACTTGCATAATATGTCCGGATGATCAGCCTGTAAACCTGCAAGGTTGTAATCTACATCGATATTTGGTAGGAACTGACAAAAATTGGCCTTTCATATAACAGATATACGTACTGCTAAATTTGTTCCCCCCGGCTAGGAAGAGCATGCCGCATAAACACGCACACCATGGAGTCAGCTGTGCTCTTGCTCAGGTAGGTACAGATTCTGTAATCATGCATTGTTGTTCAGCTCCAGCATTTGCCATGCTACTGTACTCCTGAGCCTGTGTTACTGTACATATCACTTGTTCAGTATTTTTTTTTTCCTAATTTCCTATTTAAAGAAAAAGTTATGTTTGTTAATGACTGGGGTATCTGCATTAAAATGCAGAAATTCTTTTGAAACATTTTTACTTGGGGTGGATTTTGTTTGTTTTCCATAGGGTTTTGGGAGTAAATACTCCTTTAAAAAAAAAAAAAAAACTTTTAAAATTAAACATTTCTAGATTAAAGTTTTTTTTTTTAAATCGCAATAGAAAATATTGAAATGTAAGCAATGGATTTTTGTGTAAAATGCCCTAAAATCTGATTAAAATAAAATGCTTGTGGTGAAACAAGACTCTGTGTGTGTAAGACCAGCTAAGCCAGTGATCCGCAAAACACTTTTGACCAGCGTTATACATTTAATAATCTGGAATACTGCAATACGAATGTATTGGTTGGGAAATTGCTGTAAAGTCATTAGTCTACTACTGTGTACTCTCAATCTCATCTTTTGTGCTATTTGTTTAATCTTTCATTTTTAAATTTTTTTTTCTTTTACATTTTGGAATAAGTAGTCGGTCCCAAGAAAAATGATCATACCCTCGACCTTACGGAAAGTACAAATGTGCCTGAGATACAAATGGCTAAACATTAGCATTTGACATGGTTTGTACTGTGCTTGGATCTTAATCGAAGTCCTAATAGCTAAAGATAACCTGATTTAAACAAATGACACAAAAACATGATACTTTTTCAACATTTATATATACACAAATGATTCAACATTCAATATCCATGTGAGAAAAAGTATGTGAACCTAGGTTGGCCAGGGTATCCTCGACTCACTGCGCACCAGCAATACCTGTAGACTGGCCGGGCGCCTGCGGGCTTGCCTGTAAGCTGCCCAGAGCTGCATTGTCCTCCAATGCTGTAGCTCTGGTTTGGCAGCATGGCGGGCCTGCAGAGTGAAAAGAAGCATTTGGCTGACGGCAGGCGTGTGTTCGTCTTGAGACTTAGTTGCGAATTTAAATGGGTTCTTGCATTGCTCCTTTTTTGCAGCGTTTCCCCAGGCACTCTGAACAATTTTGCAAGCTTGTCTTTATGACCCTTTTGTAATAGATTGAATGCATCATTCTGACTTTGTTCTGTTCTCCTCCATTGCTTCCTCAGCTGCCTCCTTTCTAGACGCGCTAGTCTCCTGCTGCTGTCGACCTTCACAGGAACAGTTTGTACTTTTTCATTTAACTCTAGCTTTGTGCCCGTTGAGGTTCTTTTCTCTTATGCTGGTTCATCTGACCAGGTTCACGAGGATCATTAGGTTCATCACTAGTTGTGTTTATGCAATGCTCCTCTCATCTATGACAGGGGTGCCAATATCCTGCAAACCTGTGGTTTGCTTGCTGTTGCTGGATTTCATTCGACTGACTTCTTAAAAGGAACCTATCAATGTGAAGCCCTTGTCCTTTCTCCCTTAAGCATTTCATTCTCCCTTGATGAATCTTCAAACCCCTGACCGTTGTCACTTTGCGCCAGCCACAGACACAAACCTGGAGTTCCAAGTCTTTGCTAACTGTAGATCTTGAGCTAGTCCGTTGCAAAGTACGCTTCGTTCTCATATCCGTTTCCTGTTCTTCACAGTGTTGTCAAACCTTGTAGTCTTCCGCCCCCGCTCTCGCAGACTCGGGGGGTATTTTTCTCTTGAATTTCTTAGAAGCCTTGGGCAGGTGTCTCCAGCATCCTGTTTTATTTGAAAACACAGAGCTGGATACTGCCAGCTAGGGTGGCTAACGCCTGCCAGCCCCAATGGGGTCTATTTCCTCCTGTCAGCTGTCTCTCCAGGATGTCACAAGGTATTTTCCTTGTCGCCAGCTGCAATATTCACAGCAGTCACTGGACGTATCCAGCCTATTTTGCCCCTCTAGTGCATCAACACACAATGGCTGCAATGTTGGCTCCAGGGGTCAACCACAGTGTGGCCGGTCCCTAGCACATCAGCATGACAACCATCTGGACTGAGCTGAGTAGGCTACTTCTCTTTTAATATAGCGGTTAAAAAGACTGCTCCGGTAGTTTACAGGTATGTATGTACATCCGGTAGTTCTACTGTTAAACAATAACAAGCCCACATGGAGGATGGCTTAGCCTTTAAAATGCAATTTCATTCTTGGTATTCGTTAACCTGTGACTATCGGTCTGCAAATCCCTGAATTGGAATTGACTTTCTTTTAAAAATGATCTTGAAAGGGTTAGCATCCTCCAATCATATACTCCTACCCACTCCCAGGAGCGAAACACATGCCCAACCAGATTGCCTAATATAGCCACCAAATATAGCCAGTTTTTTTTTTTTTTTTTAATCGATGTAGCTCTAGGGGATGGTATGGTAAGTTTTCTCAACAGCTAGCATTGTGAACCACCGATATTGGTCATCCATATGACTACTACTATAGAGAATAAGGTTATGAATTTAGCCAAGGTTCTCAATAGAGAAGTCCTCGACATTAACATTGATTTCTGTGGCTTTCTGGCACTGTTTATGGCTTCCATATTTCTTTGGAAAACATGTTTACTTTCTTCTCCTCTGGAGTTTCTTAATACAATTTATTTGTTAGTGGGTCAGAAGCAGAATTAGTTAAGTTTCCACTTCTGAGAAACAACAAGTCTACACCTCCTTTCCAAATTTTCACCCTTTGTTGCCTTTATAACCTAGAATTAAATTTTTTTTTTTTTTTTTTTTTTTCATTGACCTACACATCCTACCCCACAACTTCCAAGTGAAAAAAAATATTCTAGACATTTGTAGAAAATTTAAAATAAAAACTGAATTAGGTTGGTTAGTGAACTGCGCCCCCCCCCCCCCCTTGGAATAGCAATCCTAAATTAGCTCATGTTTAACCAATCGCCTTCAAAAATCACACACCAAGTGGCCTCTACCGGTGTTAAATTGTAATGTTTTACATGATTTCACGATAAATTCAGCAGTTCCTGTAGGTTCCCTCTGCTGGGTAGTGCATTTCAAATCAAAGACTCAACCATGAGCACCAAGGCGCTTTCAAAAGAACTCTGGGACAAAGTTGTTGAAAGGCACAGATCAGGGGAACTTTTTGTCCTAAATGTGAAGTGTTAGGTTTAGCGTAAACCCAACACCACGTATCACCCAAAGAATACCATCCCTACTATGATGCATGGTGGTGGCGGCATCATATTAGGGATGTTTCTCATCGGCAGGGACCGGGGCACTTGTCAGGCTAGAAGGGAAAATCAATGGAGCAAAGTACAGAGAAGTCCTTGAGGAAAACCTGCTGCCCTCTGCAAGAAAGCTGAAATTGGGACGAAAGTTCACCTTTCAGCATGACAACGACCCAAAGCTACAGTGGAGTTGCTAAGGAACAAAAAGGTAAATGTCCTTGAGTGGCGCAGTCAGAGCCCTGACCTAAATCCAATTGAAAATTTGTGGCATGACTTGACGATTGCTGTCCATCAACGCTCCCCAAGGAACTTGACAGAGCTTCAACAGTTTTGTGAAGAATGGTCAAATATTGCCAAATCTAGGTGTGCAAAGTTGGTAGAAACCTATCCCAACAGACTCACAGCTGTAATTACTGCCAAAGGTGCTTCCAAGAAGTATTAACTCAGGGGTGTGGAGACTTATCCAATTATGATCTTTCAGTTTTGTATTTTTAATATTTAATTTTTTTCCCCCCTTAAGTGTGGAGTATGGTGTGTAGCTAAGTGGCAAAAATCCTCATTTAAATGCATGAAACTCTGAGGCACTGACAACAAAATCGAAAAATGTTCAAGGGGGTGTAGACTTTCTGTAGGCACTGTATTAGAGTATCCTATGAGAAGGTAAACTGAAGATTTTTCAGACATTCCAGTAGTGGGCAGGTGAAGTTACTTTATATAAGATTTATTGTAATAAGAATGTTTTAAGTCTGGTGGTGGCTGTAACTTTGCATTCTGAACAGTGCTTTTTTAAAATCTATCAAACCCTCTCTATTTAATCAAAATACCTTTACATATCTTTCAATTCTATGAGTTTTTAAAGGGAAAACAGCAAGTCACTCCGGTTACCCTACTTTAATATTTTGTTTCTGAAGTTTAACACCTTGAGCTATAAATCAGTAAGTCACTGGTTGTCTGCATTTAAAGGCACATGTAAATTGAAACGTGTTCATGTCAGACCTTTGCAATAATGATTACAAAAAAGAACCACCATAACCAATCATGTAACAGTTCCCTGTTTTATTGAAATACATCAGTCAGGTTAATATTTTAATAATGTGTTATCAACACAAGAATGGCGATTAGTCTTAGTACATTTCTTGAATTACCCACCTTAAATATTTATGTGCAAAATAATCTACATAATTTGGTAGCAGGTTATTCACTGAAGTCCCCAACCTTTTATCAAGGTAAAAAAAAAAAGTTATTTTTTTCTTTTTTCACTTGTCAGCCTTTATAACACTAAAAACCAAAGTGATTGCATCTGACATGCAAAACTGTACAATATTACAAAAGAAAAAAAATCTAAAAAATAAACTCAATGATATGAAATGGCAAATAACATAAAAGGCAGGGAAAACCTCATACAACTGCAAATACTGATGCTATAGTATGACTGTAATCACCTCTCCCATACCAAACTTAATTCTGAACACAGCAATGCTTAAGCAACAATTCTATATTCTTATTTTGATACAATCAATAAAAAACGGTAGATTATTATACTGTGTGTTTATTTTATACCAACAACATTTTCCTCATTTTAATTTAACTAATTGGTTCTGACTTTCCTGAGGTTACATCCAACATTAGATGCTTCCTGTTCTAAAACAAAACACACATTGGTAAAATGAAAATTCTACTGGCCCCTTGGACCCTTCACCTTCAAAATAAAAATCTACCCCTACTTTCAGACTTTTTTTGTCTTTAAAAAAAGCACATTTGAGTCCTTTGGAACACAACTAAATAAATTAATAAACAATTTGGTTACTCATTTTATAAAGCTTTACTGAAATTAGGTTCTGACCTTTTAAAAATAGGGATTGATGGCAACTGTTACATGCAGGCTGCATTCCTTTGGAAGGATTTCTTTAAAATTTAAATCCTTCCCTACAATATAAACCAATGAAGGTCTATTTGTGCACATCCTCTCTAAGGCAAAGTTTGTGGTCTCTGGTTCAGACCTATGTTTCTCATTCATCAGTGATTTACAGTTTATTGTTGAATGTACTGTATTGTTTGGGGTCTCTCATATTTAACAAACTACATTTCTTTCCAGGCTGGTGGCTGGAGAAAATAAAGCTAAGACAGAGGTACATAGGTGATTAGTGTGTTTAGCTATTCTGCAAATATTAACTCAGTTACAGAAGATGCAAGGGTCTAAACACCCAGTGGTTAGATGAGTTAACCACACAAGACCTGAAAATCCTCATCTTAACCCTCTGACTCCCAGAATTGTTCCTGAACAGCTTTAAAATAATAATATTAAACAATTACATCTCTGTTTGCATTGCAACACTACTTACAAACCATAGTCATTTGTGAATCTAAAAGGAACAACATTGTTCCTGAACCATCATAAAAAGAATAACCCTAAATAAACATACACATTTTAGTTTTAATAGCAAAACTGAAGTACACACAAACCACCCATCACCCACTTAGGGTCACAACTGTTTTCGGTAGACAGAAAGATGACCATATGGGAACCGAGAGAGTAACTGTTTAGGTTTTTTTTTTTAATTTGCCATTTGTTACCCAGATTTTTTTCTGAAGGGCCTACTAAGTTGCCAAAACAATAGATTATACATTGGAATTCATTATGGCTAGATTTACAAGGACTAGTCAATACCCAATGTTTCTTTAATATTCTGAATGAGTCCTGTATATAAATTACAGACAAGAGTGAAACATTTTATAATTCATATTTATACATAGCACAAGTTTAAGTTAACATGATTTTCAAATAATTATGGAATTCAAAATCATTGGACCTGAATGAAAGAAAACATTCTTTGCAGCTAAATTTAAATAAAATAATTGCAGTGTCCCACAAGTAACTGATTTAATAAGAGCATACAGCTTGCATTCAAAAATACCATGCATGAAACACATAATTTGAAGTGACATTTAAGGCAGAACCTGGTTTATTTGCGACATCTTTATTGAAAAAAAAAACAAAAAACAAAGAAACCTCTTAATTGCTGGGGTTGAGTTTAAATGATGCTAACAGTGATGCAGGAACATAATGCACACCCAAAGATCACAAGATGCTCTTTTCTGTGTCCGTTGAGTTTCACGGATTCCAAAGCTTACCTATAGACTTCTCCCCCTCATCCCTGCTGAAAGGAGAGCCCAAATCAAGCACATTTATTTGTGTTGTGTTGCAAGTATGTAATTGCATTTGGCTACAAATATGATCTAACTGATGAATGCAAGTCTAAACATTCTTATAAGAAATGTATGGACAAAAGTCGGTTGAGTTATGAGAAGGAGCACCCAAATTTCAGTGGCCTTCAAGCTTTTTTTTTTTCTCTGAAAAATGAATATTGGAGTTCATTGGGTTTTAACCCCATCTATTCCCAGCTCTTCTACTACAATATCTGCACTTTTATGACTACTGTATTGCCCCACAGGTCATGCTTAAGGTAAATCATTTAAATAACACATTCTCTTCCCCCACAATGGTTACAGTATAGACTCTATATGTCAACCCCCTGTATCAAGTACTAAACAAAACAAAGTCTACCAGCTGGAACCGTGACGTCTGATACAAAGTACCACCCAGTGATTCTACAAGTCGCAACAGAAAATGAATTTTCTTTAGTAAAATAGCTCTTGGGGACTTGGTCTTCTAAACCACACATTCAACTTATGTACAAAAATGACAATGCGGCACTGAAAACAGAAGGTTGCTGGAAAATGGGTTCATGGCTTTGGGGTTATGTGGAGTGTTATTGCTGCAGCTACGCAAACCTGAACCAAAAACAGGGAAATAAAGGACAAACCCTACAGGTACGATGAGCTGTGAGTGATGTGGGATATGAGACCATCTGTGCAATTGGTGAAGTTACATAGCATAGCAGTAGTGGAAAATGGCACACAGTGCCATGTGGACTTCTATAACAGCTCCACCTATGGCTGTAGAGTAGAAATGCAATTAATAAAATACTGTTCCATCTTAGAGCCATAATACTTGATAAAATAATTTTTCCTATTGGCCATTACTTTTACAATGGGTTACAGTCTCCTGAATCTCCCAAAATGGAAGCTCTGTTTTCAACTGCAATGTCCAGCAATCTTAATTTAACAGCAGAAGATAAAGTTGGTACCTAATCACAGAAATCAAATACCATTGAATGCAACAACATAGTATAGGATTATCTCACTCACTTGAAACATCCCACAGAACGAACAGGAACAAATATACAAGCAGTCTTTTTTTATGCTCAATATACTCTACAGCAGGAGTGTCCAAAGTTGGTCCTTCCACTCCTGGTCTTTGTTCCAACCCTGTTCTATATAAATGGTTTAATTCAGTGGTTTTCAACCCTGGTCCTCGGGGACCCGTGTCTTCTGGATTTCATTCTAGCTGAGCTCTCAGTTACTTAACAAGACCCTTAATTGAACTAATAATTAGCTTTAGACCTTTTTAATTGTTCTCAGCTCCTACAAAGTTGCAGAATTCAAGTTATTTACAAACATTTTAGAGTTAAATTGAAATCTCAAACTGTTTAAGAGCTGAAAACAAGTAAAAAGGCCTAAATAAGCTAATTATTAGTTCAATTAAGGGCTTCGTTAAGTAACTGAGAGCTCAGTTGGAATGAAAACCAGATGACACAGAGGTACCCGAGGATTGGAGTTGAAAACCACTGGTTTAATTGAACCGATTAAACCTCCACCCAGACCACTGGTGCACAATTCAGGTTCTGGAGAGCCGGTGTCCCTCCTGGTTTTTGTTCTAACTATATCATAAATTGGTTAAGTGGACCAATTCAGCTTCTAATAAGGTCCAATAAAGTACTTTAGGATGCAGTTGGAATAAAAACCTTCGGGGACACTGAGTTGTGCACCACTGATCCAGACCCTGGAGGTAGGTCATTGCATCATTTTACCTGTTAAACCTGGCGTGGAATGTCCCTCCAGGACCGTGATTGGACACTCCTGCTCTACAGCAAACTGGCAATGTTTAGATACATTATTCTCTACGTGTATTTACAATATTAAAACAAAAACCTGTGATTGCTTATTGTGTTCAAGAGAACTTTAAACTGTTTCTATTTCAAACTGCTTTGATGGCTGTGGGCTACTGGAGTGTAGAGGTGTGCTACAAAATGGACAGCTGGTAAAGAACTTCCTTTACATTAACTATTTTACTAAATACATTATTTTCTGAATGAAGCTGCTAACCATTCATACCTTGAAGCACTGCTTGGTTTTTAACAAACATGTCAACACTTAACAGCAACCAAAACACTGAGAATGCCTTTGCCCCTGTGGCACGTTTACCTTATAGACACTGTGCCTCCTACCACCAATGTTAGTGTACACGATATAAAACCAAATCCACAAGACCATAAAGAGCAGCAAAAAAATAATAATAATCATCATCACCTCACCATAAACCACCAGCACAGCTAGCCCTCCATAAAGACTGCAGAGGTTTAGAGATTCCAGGACACTCCTCTTTTTTTTTTTTTTTTTTTTGAAGCTAAACATATTATACTATAAATATCAGAAGTTCTAGCTATAAACTTAATACACATGTTTATATACATTTGCAAATCACTCATGTTTCTTGTTTGTTTTTACACACACAAAATCCTGTCCAAATCTGGGACTGTGATAAATGGGAGTTGTTTGCAACAAATACATCCGCTCCAGTTCAGTAGTCTTTGCGTTTGCTCCCCACCCCCACCCCCATTAGAAACTTTGCATCAGCTGATTGACATCTTCAATCTTCAATGATGAAGTCTTGGTGATTTCAATTTTGCATCTCTTATGGCCAATGAGGTGAAAGGTGTGCCGCAGATGGGGGTTCCCAAGGAGTATGATTAGAATGAATGAGGTCTGAGGGACTGGAGAATGAGGGTGAGGAGAAACTTGATTGGATGTCAAGTTTAGACGACTTGTGAAGCTCATGTTTCCCACCCAACGTGGTCTGTGCTCCCTAAGGAGAGGCTCTTGGTTTTGTGAGGGGAAGCTGGGCTGGGCGGGCTGCTCAGGTTGGAGCTGTTGGAAGCTGTGGAGTGTCGAGGGGAATCGGAATCCTGTAACACACAAAACAAAAAAACAGATGGTTTAGACTACAAACATTAAGGGATCTATTTCAAACCAAGTACAAAGGCAAACTCCATGAGTAGAATCAGATAGTTCAAATGGTATAAATCTAAGAAACAAACTTACCCTAGGATTACATTTAAAATTGCACCGCACTCCTAGCAGCAACTTTTTTAAAGTAGCAGGTAAAAAAAAATGAAATGCTAACACTACACTAAATGTAAAAAAAAAAATTGTTGCTTTTTAAAAGCTGCTATAAGGATAGTGGCATCAAAATAAAACAAGTAAACCTAGGGTTAATTGTTGGAATAGTTTTTTGCTATAACGTACATTATTTCGTTCTCCTCTGTAAATTTGCTTTTTGCTTTGTACCTGGTTCAAAATAGAGCTCCTAAACGGGAAACTGCAAACATTTTCTTTCCGGCTCACATGCAAAGCATAATGCGAGCCTATGCTATTAATTATGCATGTCCTTTTGACTCTCCACTCATCTGTAAATCATTAATTAAATACAGGTATTTTGGGGTTAAGCTTGAACTTTATGGATACAGAGCATGCGGATGCTAGCTTGCCATTCCTTTTTCCTTATTTTTTTTTTTTAAATTGTGCCAGGGAAACAGGAATGCATCATTGCTGTGGACTTCAGAACTGATCATAACATTGCCTCCGTTTTGGGGGAGGGGGTTAACATTACCTTAACTTTACTAAGCAGGGTCCTTAATGCCCTTTTCAAATCAGGAGTCTTCTCTGCTGGGGAGACTGCCTGCCACTGGAGAGGAAAATAACTGAGTTTACACTCAGCTCCCACTCCCATCAGCTCCCATCAACACCTGATCAAATTTGGATGGGCCGTTGGAATAAGAGACAGTGGTACCACTGCAGTTAGGTTACGGATTTGAATCTCGCATTAGGATAACGGTAAAATCCACAAACGGAAAACAAGAGATGTTCCCATAGTAATGTATTATGGCTAAGCTCCTGCACTAGAAAGGCACTAATGAGATTAGATGTTTAAGCAAGGGATAGAAAAGGGATTGTTTGGTAACTCTGCGTCAGCTTTGTAGAATCATCCATCATCTAAAAACAGCTACTACTTATTTAAAGTCAGTTTATTATTTAGTTTAAATTTAACACAAGGGATAATCAATTTTCACCCCAAGCAAGGCAAACAGAACCACAGGAGTGAGCAAACATGCTCGGAGAGATCTGGGGAATACATATTTATTCAAACAAATAGACATAAACATATAAATATTAACCCTTTATTGCATGTGAGGACAGGTATGTCACATACTGGAAAGTTGAAGTTGGAATATGGTCTTGATATAGACACAGTTTCCATGACATCTTTGTAATTCATGCAGTATAGGATTAACATGCAAAGCAATAGGTTATTCTATAAAATGTGTGAATTCTATAAACTGTAAATTTTGGGAAAATATATCCATTTAAAATTATTCCCAATTGTTCCTAGAGTACCTTACCTCTCTTTCAAACTGCGATATTGGTGCATCAGCTCCACCATCCATCCCCCCAGAGGACAAAGAGCCATCAGAAGGCGATGCAATTGGTTGTCTCTTGGCCCCGTAGCTTCCTCCCGAGCACTCCCTCCTGACAGCATTTCCATTCTGTGCCGTGGATCCTGCAGCAGAAGTATAGTCAGCTTTAACATGGATGAACAGGACAACAAATCCTTCTAGCCCCTCCGTAAATTAGCGATTCCACCGTCGACCGCAGAAACTACAGTTACAGTTGAGAGTACAAGTGAAACGCTTTCCAGACTCGCACAAAGATCGTGACTTTTTAAAATTTTTTATACAGTGTTCTTTTGGTGGATTGCAATATTACTTTATTTTCTATTACTCTGCATCTAGTTGAAGTTAACACGCACATCCAATAAATTACGTTAGATTCTAAATATTAAGTTGAACAAAAGCTTATGAAAATCATATTCACATCTGCTAGTTTTAAATACAGTGAAACACTGATACAACGTACTGCCTTGGGACCGTAAAAACAGTATGTTATAAGGAGGTATGTAATAACCAGATACATTCACATACCCGCCAAATCAGCACAAAAACCAAAACCTAGTACAGTACTAATTGATTTATGTACATATACAATGTATGCAGTATAAAGGTTTATTACAGAAGAAACAATATAAAACAGTAACATGTAACTAGTACTGTTCATTACTATACAGTATGTAACATTCTGTGTTTTAATTATTTAATACAGTAATGCTATGGTGCCTTGGATAAAGATGGTCAGCTAAATGAACTATAAAAAATAAAAAGGATGTAATTAATGTACTGAACAATACTGTACAATACTTTAGTAAAATAAACAAATAAAAAATACAGTACAGTAATAAATAATAATAATATACATGTCAATAAACATTACCATACAGACTGTCAGTTCAGGCACAGTACAGTAATCATTGCCTTTACGCTATTTTAAGAAGTCTTTTAAGCTCTGGCCACATTAGCATTTTAGAACGAGTTAGGGGGTCAAAACCCATTTAAAAGTGCTTAAATCGATTTGCATCCACGCTAAACATGGGCCATAACTGAGTTCAGCAACCGAGTTTGAAACCTACTCGGGAGGTAGTCTCGAACTCGGTTGTCAGCATAACTAGGATAGATAAACTAGTTTAACTGTAATCTGGAAGTAAACCGTGTTCGAGTGTGGTTACACAGTATCCTCTGATATCCTCTAGTGCTTTATGGTAGTACGTTGCCATAATCCCCCTGGTTACATGAGACGAGAATAAAGAAGACAAGCCCAAATTAAAATACAGGAGGATTTATTCTTGTCATATTCCATTAGCAGTCAGTAGCAGACAGTAGTACACAAAACTTAAAATGTGTTCAAAACACTTTTTAAATGATCTTAGATCACATCACATATTAGCAAGTTAAAAGGTCTTTATTTCAACTTTTAATTAAATTAAAGAACGTCTTATTCGCCCAAGGTTCTCCATTTGTGCAAATGCCCATCTAATTCATTTACTACGGCATGGGCATTCCACCCCCCACCTTACAAATTATTGCCCTTGATTACTTTCTTGGAGCTCCTCCATTCTGCTCCTTTGTTCAATGAAAATAAACAATAACATTTATGAGGGGGAAAAAAAAGAAAGAACGTGTATACATTAAGTGGTTTCTGGGATACAGTCATCCAGAAGTGTTTTTTTCAACAGCTGGTTTAAACACGCTCTAACACTGTTGGGCTAGGGTACAGGTAAATCGGTTTTGAACTCTGTTGTCTATTTTTTTGCTCTGATGTGGACAAGGCCTTAGATGATGCTTCAGCGACTGCTGCTTTTTAAACTTGAGCTCTTAGACAACATCATTCTGACTGCTTTCGTCCCTTTAATTTTTCTCCAATAATGTAGTTTGTCCTTAAGTGAAATTGATGATCGTTAGCGCTGACAATGATAATACTGCATAAATTACAAAGAGCAAGGTCAAGTGCAAACAGCAAGAAGTAGGCCTACGAGTACGCAATATGCGCAGCACAGACCACTGCGTAATAACAGGAAGTGTGCACTATCACAGTACGTACTAAAAGGAGAATTTAAACAGGATTTAATATGATTTTATTCGATTCCATGATACTGGTTCTTCATATCAGTGTGTACGTTATATCCCAGGTACATTGTAAATGAGTCTGACTATGTATTTTGTTTATGTATAGAAAACATCCTCATCTCATACAGAATAAAATTAATGTATGCTTGTTCCCCGTATACACTAAATTCCACATTAGTAAGTGACTAATATTAATATTATACTAATATTGGAAATATCTGTAACCTCTTTCAGAAGTGGGAATCTGTCAGTAATCTTATAAAGAAGTATTTGTTTTTCAATCTGATAATTGCACTTCAACCTCTAGATCGCTTTCATTACAATTACTTCCGCTTTAGCTCTACAGGTTGGTTCTGAACTGAAACCAAGTAAATGGAGAACAAACACCAAGTAAGCTGGTCCTCTATTGAAAGTGGGAAGCATGTTTCCCCAGTTTGAAAATGGGTTATCACAATCCCTAATTAGGAAACACTCACTTGATCCCAGTCCGCTGCTTGCACTCATGGAGCGGCCTGGCTCTGCGCGGGACTTGGTGATGGAGGGGATGCTTACAGACCCGCTGAACACAGTGCGGCTCTCCTGGGGACGGAGGTTCTAGTGGTTACAACAAACAAAAAAAGGGCAAAAGAACAACCAATGTGTTAATTGTAATTCTCATACCAGAGCTTTGAAAGAAGAACCTATGGGCAGTCACAAAACCATTTGCATCAAAATCAATTATACAAGCTTTACTGTGCAAGTTGTATTTTCTACCAAGTAAAACTTTTATTCTAAACAGATGCAAAGAAAAATATATAAATGTTAAACTTTTGCTTCAGTAGATATGTTTTACTATAGTGACTAACAATTTCCAGTTAAGAGGTACCATAAGGTTTTGGGAAACGAGAGCATAAATACAATGTGCTAACATTAAGTGGAAATAAATGCAGTATTACATCAAACACCAAATCGCATACAAGAAAAAAAAAGATCCCCACTTTATCTGTGAAGCTCTGACAGAAGTTATTTCTGCAATTTGTAATTTTACATAATACTGTAGCCACAGCAGGTTTTATCTTTGTCTTTTCCTTTTGTACAGCGCTAGAACCTTTTCTAACAGCTCTTGTTAAGCAAAAACTGCAGTAGCTTAGTTATGGCCTTTTTTTCACAAGTGATAATCCTTGCCCATTCTGGGGTACAATTTAATCATACTTGTAACACACAAGGTTGTTGTAAAATGGACTGGGTACAGGAAAAAAAATGTACCCGCTAATCAACGAAGATATCTGAAATATGTAAATAACATTATCAGACATGACAGAACTGCAAACCATGGTAAAGAAGACAAAGTACAAACATGGTGCAAGCGGTATTGTAAGTGCAGTACAGTGCATGCCAAGCATTTGGGTTTTAATGGAACATTCCCCCCATTTCATCTATCAATAAAGATGGTAGTGAACACAGTCTTACATGCAGTCATGCAGTGTTCACCATAGTACAAATACAATTTAAAGTTGCTTCTTATACCTCATTTCCATGGACAGCCAATTCGAGTGTGCTCGAATTCCCCTGAATTCTCCCAGAACTTGAGTAGGTGAAAAAGGCGATTACATGCTTTTTTGAGTAACTTGAGTTAACTCGAGTTGGGCAGGAAATACTACCGACTTAAAAAGAGAGAGAGAAAATGGCTCTCTCTAACCTTACCTGTTTTTGGTGTTCACAAACCCGTGTGTATAATTACTGTATAACAAAACATTTTGGTGGAAAATTGCTTTTGACTTTATTAGTGTTTTTGATTGGATCGGCGATAATACTTCCAACAATCAGACGGTTGCTTACAGTGCTTGTATCGATCCAGCCCTCTGAGCTGATTTTACCAATGCTTGCTAGTCTATTAAGTCTTTTTAAATTATTTCAAAGCAAATTCAAGCATTTAGTTTTGGCTTTATACTGTTAATTTTCACATGTGGCAATACAATTACATGATACTGTGACCATTCCACTGTGTTACGTTGTGAACCATAGCTAAGTTTTAAAACAGAAATAGCAAATGCATATCATAAAAGTTTACTGGTACCTTAAAATTAAGGGCTATATAAGAACGATAAATACTGTAACTGATTAATTAGAAGGCCGCCTTTGTTGTTCTCTATTGCTGCAGTGACACTGTAGATGCTATAATGAGTTTCTGTAAATTAGATAATGTTTTAGCAGACAGATTTCAATAAGTTAACATTTATTTGAATGTTTTTGGAATTTAACGTATAAATGCAAAACTACATTACAATTTTTTTGTGACCGTACAAGTGAAAAACGCTAATTCAAAAACTGTCAAAATCACCCAAGTTAGCAGATCTGCAGAGTTTAATACAAGCGAAAATGTCCCATTATACACTATGTTCCCAACCCCTACAACATCACTGATTGACATTTAGCGATGTCATTTCCTCCCAGCCCGAATTCAGAATTCAGGCCAGTCCGAGGAGTGAAATTGGTCCACAAAATTCAGGCTCCCAACTTGAGTAATTTAAAAACATGGTGGTTCATGGAAACGTGGTACTGGTCAAATGGGCAAACATTTAGGTTTTCTGCTTTTGTTGTACATTGCATTAACTAAATAAGGCAGAAAGCTGAAATGTGTCAACTAGGCAGATGATTTAAAATAGTGTGTGTGTGTTATCTACACACCATACTCCGCACTGTTAAGGGGAAAAAAGTTTTTATTGATTTATATATATATATATATATATATATATATATATATATATATATATATATATATATATATATATATATATATACACACACACATATATATATACACACACATATACACACACACACACACACACATATATATATATATATATATATATATATATATACACACACACACACACATACATACATATATACACACAGTGCCTTGCAAAAGTATTCAGACCCCTGACTAATTCTCTCATATTACTGAATTACAAATGGTACATTGAAATTTGGTTCTGTTCGATATTTTATTTTAAAACACTGAAACTCAGAATCAATTATTGTAAGGTGACATTGGTTTTATGTTGGGAAATATTTTTAAGAAAAATAAAAAACTGAAATATCTTGCTTGAATAAGTATTCAACCCCCACACATTAATATTTGGTAGAGCCACCTTTCGCTGCAATAACAGCTTTAAGTCTTTTGGGGTAAGTATGTACCAGCTTTGCACACAGTGTTGGAGTGATTTTGGCCCATTCTTCTTGGCAGATTTGCTCCAGGTTGTTCAGGTTGGTTGGACGACGCTTGTGGACCGCAATTTTCAAATAGTGCCACAGATTCAGGACTTTGACTGGGCCACTGTAGGACATTCACCTTTTTGTTCTTGAGCCACTCCAATGTTGCTTTGGCCTTGTGCTTTGGATCATTGTCCTGCTGAAAGGTGAATTTCCTCCCAAGCTTCAGTTTTTTAGCGGACTGAAGCAGATTCTCTTGCAGTATTTTCCTGTATTTTGCTCCATCCATTCTTCCTTCAATTGTAACGAGATGCCCAGTCCCTGCTGATGAGAAGCATCCCCACGGCATGATGCTGCCACCACCATACTTCACTGTAGGGATGGTGTGTCTTGAGTGTTAGGTTTGCGCCACACATAGCGCTTTGAGTTTTGGCCAAAAAGCCCTCTTGGTCTCACCTGACCACAAAACCTTTTCCCACATCGCAGCTGGGTCACTCATGCTTTCTGGCAAACTCCAGACGTGCTTTCAGATGGTACTTTATGAGTAACGTCTTCTTTCTTGTCACCCTCCCATACAGGCCAATGTTATGCAGAGCTCTTGATATGGTTGACTGGTGCACCATTACTCCACTCCCAGCCACTGAACTCTGTAGCTCCTTCAAAGTGATTGTTGGCCTCTCAGTGGCTTCTCTCACAATCTCCTTCTTGTTTGAGCGCTGAGATTTGAGGGACAGCCTTTTCTTGGCAGTGCCTGGGTGGTGTGATGCAGCTTCCACTTCCTGATTATTGATCCAACTGTGCTCACTGGGATATCCAAACACTTATATATTATTTTGTACCCTTTTCCTAATCCATGCATTTGTATTACTAAAAAATACATAAAGATAATATCCATAATTGGATAAGTCTCCATCCCCCTGAGTTAATACTTGGTTCAAGCACCTTTGGCAGCAATTACAGCTGTGAGTCTGATGGTCTTTACCAACTTTGCACACCTAGATTTGGCAATATTTGACCATTCTTCTTTACAACAATGTTCAAGCTCTGTCAAGTTCCTTGGGGAGCGTTGATGGACAGCAATCTTCAAGTCATGCCACAAATGTTCGACTGGATTTGGGTCGGGGCTCTGACTGGGCCACTCAAGGACATTTACCTTTTTGTTCCTTAACCACTCCAGTGTAGCTTTGGCTGTGTGCTTTGGGTCGTTGTCATGCTGAAAGGTGAACTTCCATCCCAGTTTCAGCTTTCTTGCGAGGGCAGCAGGTTTTCCTCAAGGACTTCTCTGTACTTTGCTCCATTCATTTGCCCTTCTATCCTGACAAGTGCCCCAGTCCCTGCCGACGAGAAACATCCCAATAACATGATGCTACCACCACCATGCTTCTCAGCTTCATGGCTACAGAATCTCCTGAGTTTTATGTTGCATACTTCAAAATGGGATTCAAGGTCGGCTTTCTTGAGTAATGGCTTCCTTCTTACCACCCTACCATACAGGCCAGATTTATGGAGTGCTTGGGATATTGTTGTAACATGCACACTTTAACCAGTCTTGGCCATGCCTGTAGCTCTTGCAAAGTTGTCATTGGCCTCTTGGTAGCCTCTCTGGTCAGTCTCCTTCTTGATCGGTCATCCAGTTTGGCGGGACGGTCTGATCTAGGCAGGGTCTTTGTGCTGCCATACTCCTTCCACTTCTTAATAATCGTCTTGACTGTGCTCCAAGGGATGCTCAAGGCCTTTGATATTTTTTATACCCATCCCGTGACCTGTGCCTTTCAACTAATTTGTCCCAGAGTTTTTTTGAAAGTGCCTTGGTGCTCATGGTTAAGTCTTTGCTTTGAAATGCACTGCCCAGCAGAGGGAACCTACAGGAACTGCTGAATTTATCCTGAAATCATTGAATCAGTACAATTTAACACAGGTGGCAGCCACTTATCTTGGTGTGTGATTTTGAAGGTGATTGGTTCTGAGCTAATTTAGGATTGCTATTACAAAGGAGGTGGACACTTATCCAACCAAGCAATTTCAGTTTTTATTTCTAATTAATTTTCTGCAAATTTCTACAATATTTTTTTTCACTTGGAAGTGGTGGGGCAGGATGTGTAGATAAATGAAAAAAAAAAATTGAAAGGGGGTGTAGACTTTCAATACTATAAGTAAGGTAGATTAAAAGGACTCAAGTCCATTGAACAGATTTCTTATTAGTTTTGTAACACTACAAGTGTTTTCCCATCACACAAAATTGTGCAAACTGCAGCTGGAGTAAACAGCTTTGATGCATAGGGTACAAGTCTCCAATACACACACAAAAACATCACACATGGAGTCCGAAGCAGCAGTACCAGCAGGTCGTACCATTGGAGACATGGAATATGGAGTTCCAGGGAGAGAGCTCAGTGGAGGGGAGTATGAAGGGTTTATGGAATCAAAATAGAGGACATTTTCAGCAGAACGGACAGTCATGTGATAGACGTGTTCAAAGTTGGTCGGTGTGGAGATCAAGCGCAAGTGATGATTAAGGGATGGGTGAGGGGAACCTGGCTACCAGAGGAACCAAGAGAGGAAAAGTCAGCATGAAAATGGAAAACAGTGAAAGAAAGCCCTGTGCTGGACAACACAAAATGGAACTACAAATATGAACTATATTTGTTTGAAAAAAGTACAGCAAGAGAGTCTTAGCACATAACCTTGGTAGAATGTATTTTTTACTACTTTAGACTTCATGAACATGTTGAAGCTCAAGTGTTTTCCCATTGCAAGTAAACTATCATGCTGTTTAGCAAGAGATAGAGTTCAGCTACAGTATTATCAATTCAAACTGTTACGACACCTATTGCATTACTTTCTGCAGTCTATGAAAGTATACACATTCTGATCTTAACAAAGTGTGCTCCTTTCATTAACATGTTCTAACAAAAGGTACATTTGTTGATATGTATAAATGTTATGCCCAATGGAAACTTGCAAAAACACAAATACTCAGTAACAATTTTAAACAGAAAGTGACAAACATAAATTGTGTGGATGATGACAGATGGCAAGAGTTTGCTTCATTCTTATAAATGAAACAAGGGTTTGACTGATTCAGACTACCTTACCATGGGCAGATCTTTCAGTATCTGGATACCATCTCCAGGACCCATGTGAACTATGTGATTAAAATTTGTGGGGTTGGAAATGAGTTTATTTCTCATCTCTGGGTCCCTCAGCATTTCCCTACATGAGAAGACAAACAAAAAAGGAATGTTTAAAATCATTATTATATTAAGCAGTAAAATAAATACAGAATTCAGATTATTAAATGCCATATGCAGATCATTTCATCTTCATCTGAATGCTACTCAAAGACGATTTTCTGTGCCACTATATTTTCCTGTGGAGTAGCTCCATGTAGCTTCTCCTCCAGATGTTCTTTGATTACTGAACTACAAGTATAAGAGAAGTTAAACTCATACCTCCTCTGCTGCATTCTCTCCTCCTCTGGCACCCTGAAGGAATACCGTCTCTTATTGTTAATGTTTCGCACCATCTGCTTCCTGCTGTCATCAGATGTTTCGGGAACCACCAGCTCATCTCCCTCTGTACAGACGAGAGGTTTTCCGAAAAGCACAATTAGAGAAGGCTCAAGAAGCACAACATAAGTAATCAACTATAACGCCTTGTACATGTGTTTGGTTGTCAACACTGCAAATTGCTTGTTGAACTTTGAATTGGGTACTTTGTCTCAATAGTGAGTATGTTGAAGAAGCAAGTGAACCTTACCTGCCATCTTGTTCTTGAAATAAATTAACCTAATAGTTTCCAGGCCTAGAAGATTTAAAGATCCATCTGTATTTAAAGGACGCACCTTAAAATAAAATAAAACACAAGTTTTGAAACTTTGCTATTTATTACAAAAGATGATGTTTTCTGTATCCATACCGTAAATCCCTCTTTGCATACCTTCTTCAATGGAACTGTTTGGATCCACTCCATTGTGTTGATGTCAAACACATCTACAGCATTTTCACTGTACACTGACAGGTATGGAGCATTATAACCTAAAGAACATCATACCAAAACAATTACACATTTGTATGCATACTTCTAGTAATTATAACTTAAAGTAAGGAAAAGGGGCAGAGGAGTGGAATAAATCAACTTACAACAGGAAATTGGAAGTGCGGGCCACATGAGCTCCTGCTGCCTTGACCTCCGACCCTGACAGTCCACATACACTCCTATGCTGCTGAAACATAGTAAATACTCCTTGTTAGAGATCTCTACTGCGCAGATGGCATCCATGCCCTGGTGCGTGATGAAGGAAAGCGTGTGGTCGTCGTGGTGGAGTAAGCTAATGGGGTTCCCTTCCCCATGGAGACTGTACTTCATAAAGCCGGACTGGTAGCCCACGCAGAGCCGCTCACTGTACATAGCCATCCACTGGACATTGCCCGGCACCTGGATTTCTTTGATCCTTTTGTGGCGTGACTTGCTCTGGTTCAGTTCATAGCATATCACCTGCCTCTTCATGGCTACACACAGGCACGTTAGCGCCCCGTGTCGGACCTGCCCTGACACGATTGTCTGGCAACCCTTTGTTTCCACCAGTTTGTAGAAGTCTGTCTCTCGGCCATCCAGGGCTGACATAGGAAACAAGCGGACGTGTCGGTTCCTCCCAGAAATCACTGCCATCAGCTGCTCGCTAGGGATGAGCTCTATCTGGTGAACTTTCTTGTTATCACCAACACGGATAATCTCTGCAACAGACAAGGAGCCACAGTTTTAGTTACAAGGGGTAAGTCAGCAGAGCAGATAAGACTTTGACAGGAGAGCTAATTGTGATTTGGCAGGTGCTTTTGTATCCAATACTAAACATATTAGTGATGTTTCATGATAAATAATCTCAAAATAAGGGCCATTCAGGAGAACAAACTTTGATGCATACTTGCTCCCGACTATGAAATTAGATGAGCTAATCCCTGAGGACTGGTACTGTAACACTCAAAAAAAGAAACCCTAAACAGACACGTTGTTGAATCAGTCCTGAACATGGTGGCCTAAACCCTCCTGACAGTGTTACACCAGGTCCAAACACAGGGTAATTAGAATTTTATACATATAATATGTACTAAATGAATACAACGCTAAGGATTATATACCATAAATTGGTTGGTGTAGTATGTAATGTATGCATTGTGACTTAAACACCTAGTCATTTGATTATCATTTGTGATGTCATCTTTGTGTACTTTGTTTGTCTAGCTAACATATAGACTCACTATTTTTACCACAAATATTTGCAATGAACCATTTTTTGTATGCCCTTATATTTAGTGTTTGTTAAATGGCATAGAAATCAATCTTAATTTGAACACCAGGGAAGCTTGAGCTGAAGATTCAGATATAAATATGACAGATCAAAAGTGGACTGGGTCCTGGGTGGACTATATTAACACAGACTCTAATCTCTAATTGATACATTATGAACTGCTAAATGGGGACAATTACACAACAAGCAAGCTCCACAGGATCCTACTTCGTGTTTCTCCCACATGTGAAAAATGCCACATAGACGAAGACACACTGGTACATGCCTTCTGGTCCTGCAGAAACATAAATAAAATCTTCTGTGATACTTTTGATTATATCACAGGTTGACAGTCTCGTTTAAGCTCCTTTTAGGGAAATACTTCGCACAATAAACCTGTGTGGCAGTACCATTGCTCTGCACAGTGGTAAATAAGTGTTGGTGTGATTTATATGTGGGAATGGGTTTATTTTGTGTCATTTTGGGGACTTGATTTGTTTGATTGAATTATTGTTTACAGACGGGCACTCGATTGAGACTTGCTGCCTGCTATGCTTGGTTGAGGAAAGGGCAGCAAGTGATTGGCTGTGCTGGTTCAATCAGCAGGTGGGCGGGTCTCGACCGAGTGTCCGTCAGTTTAAAAACATCCGCGGGAGATAGCTCGGGGCTGCTGCAAGGCCTGCCATTTTCACGGCACCTTTTGATTTATAGTTTGTGGTAGTGTGTTTTATTTTGCACTTTTTGTACAGTTTGCTATATTAGTCCTCTATGCGTCACCATCGCTGGTAATGTCATATGACCACCTTTATTTTACTTTCGTTTTCTGTTTGTGTGTGTGAATAAAACCTGCGCGCCTGTGCCGGCGTTTCAGCACCATGTCTGTCTCTCTGTATGCTTGAACAGCGGCTACCCACACGCGTGACATGAGCAAGACCCTGTCACAACCTATAATTAGGGTACTTCTCAAATTTACACAGAAGCCCACATCACAGTTTTCATTGGTCCCTTTTGTGTTATGCAGCTGTATACAGCACTCATATTAAAATGGCCAGTCTGAGCAGTGCTGCCAGATACATACACAATGATGAAGCAGGCTTCAGGCTCTGACTCATTTTTTTAAATGCTTTTACTTACCATCTTTGGTGACATGCACTACAAATAATCCCTCCTCATTGCCCAGAGCTATTCGTTCATGATCTGTGACAGAAAAAAAAAATGCACATAAAAAATAGCAAAGCAAACTGAAAACATGTAGGGGTGCAACCAAATAAACAAGTAATAAATGTATAACATGTCTAAGTGTGATTTACAGACAGAGTTACTGTACATACATATATTTAATACGAATGTATGAGCAACGATTCAGGGAGTTTAGTAAAATTAGACAAGGATTTGGATTAATTTTCATTGTCAAGGTCTTCATAGTTATAATTAAGGCTACATTTTTGACATAGTGATTTTCTGTACATTTCATGGGCTAGTTGCGGAAAAAAAACAAACAAGAATTCATTGGAAAGGTCACAGAAAGGTCACCAAGTAATGTAGCTTTAGCTACATCAACAGACACAAGAGCTTTTAAATACTACACCAAAACCAATAATATAAAGACCACTGCTTTTGACTGCTGACAAGTTTGAATGTTACTTTAGAGTACAAAACTTAGTTTAAAGGTTTTTTTCACACTAGCCACATACAGAAACATAAGGTGCCCGAAATAAACAGTGTAAACAGTGTTCATATTTCTCTGTGCACGTCCGGCATAAATGTAAATATATATATACAAAATCAGCATGTCAAATAATAGTTTTTAATACCATGTTCCAAATGAAACTGTATATATTGTTTCTTCAATAATAAGAACGAGACATTTAAATTGGTTGTTTGTGTAGCCTACAGAGCTGCCCCATTAAAAATAAAAACAGACAAAAAAGAGAAAAGTCAAATCACACAGGCAGGCACCGTGTACAAGAAACAGGGAATCACAAAGATCAGAAAAAAAGACCAGAAAACAAATACATTGTTTTATTTAGTTTGCAGAGAATAAAAAAAAAAGATGTTTAACGGCAGTCTGAAGTATTTTGTTTAGCAATGTTCAGTTTTAAAGAAAGTGTATTTATTTTCAACAGAATACTTGTGTACACTACACTGGATTACTTACATGCAAGCCCATTTTTTCGTTTAAAAAAAAAAATGAACAAGCACTATATGTATGTGAAAATCAGAATCAACAGTAACATACTATCCGTGTTCATTTACATGCTCGCTCAGCTACAAAATACCTTCATAGCTACACGTAAATGCTGCATGCATATACAACCAAACAATTCAGACACTCTGAGATTTGTATTTTCAGTGCATGACATACTGCATTTTTAAAGGAAGTGCTGAACCAAATGTGTTTTCCATCCATTTCAAGATTGCACTGACTTTTGTTCAAATTCACAATTTTCACGATTTCCGTCACCTTCATAACAAAATTGTAGCCTTAGTTATAATATATAACCAATAACTCTTCTTGACAAGTTTGTATAATTTAAGTTTCTCAGTAATATACATTCACATTTTTTTGCACTGTTTATTGTAAAGTTCCATATGCTGTAGTCTTACCTATGATGGAAGCTGACTGTGTGGTTTTGATTAGTGGGAGGGTGCTGTCGTAAGCCTCTTTAGGAGCGTATACCGATCTGTCTTTGAGTTTATTTTTTTTTAAAATGCGGTGCAGTTCATTTAACACTCCAACCCACTTGTTCTTCTCATTCTCACTGTCAGCCAGGATTAGGACTGAACACTTGTTACTTGCCGTTGAGAGCTGGGAGGCTGTAATCTGGAATTATACATAACAAACAATGCACAATTCTGTTTTAAGCTTCAACCAAAGACTTTACGGTCGAAAGCGGTCATCTTGGTTGTCAAATGGCTTACAGAAGAACTAGGTAATAGGTATAGGAAATTCTTTCATCAGAGATGAGCAATCAGACACGACCACTTACCCTGAAGATACATGGAATGTCCTTCCTGTTGGCGTGAATGACATCTGAAGCTAAAACTGAACTGACTGAAAACTCTTCATCCCTGGAAGATACAGAGAATTAAAGTATTTTTACTGAAGAAACAAACACATTTTGAAGGCATGAATACCATTTTTTAAGAAATAAATTGAAACGTTCCCTGAAATAGAAATGCAACCAATACCTAATGGGACATAATCTCTTACAGCCTGAATTACCCGATCACTTATATCAAAGCTGCACCTTTAAGAGCCCTGTGTCAGACATTGTCTCCGACCCTAGGAGATAAATGCGAATGACGTGTAAGGCTCAGCGTCATTTTCTTTTCAGGCCTGCTGCACTGGAGTGAACTCAGCCATGGTTACATTTCTATTTCAGGGAAGCAGGGTTATGATAAAAACCTAACCTTCCCTTTCAACTACGAAATGTAACCATTACCTACCTAATGGGATACAATACCCAAGCAGTCGCAAGCGAAGGATTTGCAACACCGGCAGAGGACTGATAAGGGTCCATATAGTCCACAGTACAGTAAGGGAGAACCCTCATGCAATGTATATGCTGCAAGGTTACACAGAGTAACCTCAGCATTTAACACCAGAAGTCCAAAAATGGGTATATGGCTAACTACCCCAGGACTTAAAGTGTAACAATAATTTTAAAAATGTGTTAAGAAGCAGAATAACTGTCTGCTCTTAACACACTGGTCCCAAAATCAGGGTTCTGCTGATCTACGACATTCAGTCCGTAGAACCTGGTAAAAGTATGAAGCGTGGCCCATACTGCAGTGTTGCCAATGTCTGCGACAGATGCACCTTGGAATAATGCCCAGTAGGTTGCAAGGCCTTTTGTAGAGTGACCAGTGACCTTTTTTGGTGGGGGCAGATTGGCTAGATTGTATGCAATCATGACTATGTCTGCAATCCACATAGACATTCACTGTTTAGACAGGGCTTGTCCATGGAACCCAAAGCAAATAAACAATCGCTCAGATTGCCGCCAACATAATACGCCAGTGCCCTAAGTGGACAGAGCATATGGAACTTCCTCTCCCTGTCAGACTGGAAAGGAGGTGGTGGAAGGCCTCCAATTCCACTGGTTGATATGGAAAGCAGGATAATGCAGAGAGTAACCTTAGTTCTAGCTGCCACAAAAAACAAACAGGCTTTCGCTGTTGGGGATTCTGCATTTCACCAACCCGCTTAGTGGAGGTAATAGCAAAGCAGGAAAACTATCTTTACAGGAATTTCAGCTCTGCTGAATGCAGGGGCCCAGATGGTGGTTTTGTAAGTGCTTCCAGCACTACATTAAGTCACCAGCAAAAGAATAAGGTCCTTTCTAGTGAGTCTTAACCGCTGAGCACCCTTCAATAACTGGAATTGTGCTCCAAGGAAACAGAGTCAATTTTAACATGGCAAGTTGAGATAGCTGCCACGTAGACCTGAAGCGTTGAGGGAGATTTCCCTTCATCAAAAATGTCCAGCAAAAATTGCAGTATATCTGCCATGGGGCAAGTCACGGGGTCCAGTTTACGCGACTGACACCATGTCAGGAATATAATAATTATAATAACAATAATAATCTTTCCACTAAAAAATATGCTGCAAAGTGCTTCACATGAATAAAACTGAGTGGGCGTCTAGGAATATACGGTTTTAAAAGATCATTTTAATATGATGGCCATTTAATGCCTTATAAGTTAAAAGCAACACCTTAAAATCTATCCTGAATCACACCGAAAGCCAGTACGGAGATGCTATTACAGGAATAACATGATCTCATCTCTTAGTCCCAGTTAAAATTCTATCTGCAGCATTTCAAAATATAACATGGCTATGAATACCACAGACTAGGGCATTACAATAACCAATTCTAGAAGATAAAAAACATGCCTCAATCTCCCCATATCTGAGTGGGCCAGAATACTTCTCAATTTGGCAATATTTCTTAGATGACAAAAATAAATTTTAGTAATATTCCTGATGTGTGTCTCAAGAAATATTTGGGTCGAAGATCACACTCACATTTCTCAGTTCATATGTTCATAAGAAAAGCCAACAAGGATAAATCAGGCGTATTACTTTGTTGCTTCTGAGATCCCAGAATCATCACTTCTGTTTTATCTGAGTTTAGCATTAAAAAGTTTAAGCACCCATTTTTATTTATTTAATTTTTTTTGTCAGCAAGACAGGTGCTCAAAATATTTACAGTCAAGGTGTCGCCCTGTTTCTGGGAGAAATTAACCCCATAGCTGTGCATACTATTGCCCGTAGGCAGCACATACAAAGAAATCCAAGTTGAGCCAAGAACAAAGCCCCATGGGACCCCGCATGTAACCACTGACAGAAAAGAATTCTCCTCTTTTTTAACAAACTGCAACCTGTTCGAGACATATGATCGAAACCAAGACAAAACACAACCTGACAGTCCTACCAGATTTTCAAGGCAATCAGTTAAAACAGAATGATCAACAGTGTCAAACGTAGCACTTAAATCTAACAGTATAAGAACCGAAGGGGTGCCCGTGTCAGAGGATAACAGCACATCATTAACCTTTCTAATAAGTGCTGTCTTGTGCTGTGATAAGTCTGAAACCCAGACTGAAATTTCTCATATATGTTATGAAATGCAAGAAATTTGTTAAGTTGCTCGGTAAGAACACTGTGATCAAAGGTAGATTTCTTGAGCAGTGGTTTTACTATTGCAGTCTTAAAAGAGTTAGGAACAATACATGATACAAAGGGAGCTATTAATATTTAATGTCGTGGTACTTACTTTGGAGAATACTTATTTAAAAAGTGGAGTAGGGATAGGAGCTGACACACATGTATTGGATTTCATCTTAACTATATTAGCCAGATCCATTTGACTAATCAAAGAAAAAAGCACAAAAATGTGGATTGGTGTATTGCAAGTAGCATAGTTTGATGACACATCAAAATTTGATACGCTGCTGAATATCTGTTTCCTAATGTCAGTATCTGTTTTGTTAAAGTGATTCATGAAGTCATTACAACTTCCCAATCATAGGTGTTGTGTCGTTAAACCATGGGGAGAATCTTTTTATACCCACTTTCTTAATTTTATAAGATACAATAGTATCCAAGGTATTCTGTTAGAATACCATTATAATTCTCCTCCAGCTCTTCAACTGATCCTGACTGAGTAAAAGATGAAGCAGACAATGCTTCCAAGAACTTGTCAGTAGTTGATTAATTGATAGATCAAATTTTAATGCACAGAGCAGGGAGTTTTATAGAACTGGGTATTAATACTTAACACGTAAAAAAAAACGTAACATCAATGACGGCCAAGTTCTTGTTCAGGCCAAGAGAGATAACCAAAACTGTTGTGTTGTCTGTACATATCAACATATGTCTCCCTTGTATTTCTTGGAAAAATTGCTGCAGCGCCAGATGAACCTCCTGCAGCTCCAAAACATTTATGTGGAGACCCTCCTATGGGGATTCCCACACTCTGTTACCACCAAGCCGTTGCAGACAGAGCTCCAAACTAAGCTGGAAGCATCTGTAGTCACCACTAGCTTACATGAGCTTACTCGTGCAATGTTGTGATGTGTAGCTAGAAATCCAATAACACGTTTTACTATATATATATATATATATATATATATATATATATTATATATATATATACACACACACACACACACACACACACAGTACTGTGCTAAAGTTTTAGGCAGGTGTGAAAAAATGCTGTAAAGTAAGAATGCTTTCAAAAATAGACATGTTAATAGTTTATATTTATCAATTAACTAAATGCAAAGTGAGTGAACAGAAGAAAAATCTACATCAAACCCATATTTGGTGTGACCACCCTTTGCCATCAATTCTTCTAGGTACACTTGCACAAAGTCAGGGATTTTGTAGGCACATAGTCAGGTGTGTGATTAAACAATTATACCAAACAGGTTCTAATGATCATCAATTCAATATGTAGGTTGAAACAGAATCATTAACTGAAACAGAAACAGCTGTGTAGGAGGAATAAAACTGGGTGAGGAACAGCCAAACTCAGCTAACAAGGTGAGGTTGCTGAAGACAGTTTAATTTCAAGGTAGACAGGGGTTTCCAGATGTGCTGTCCAAGCTCTTTTGAAGAAGCACAAAGAAACGGGCAACGTTGAGGACCGTAGATGCAGTGGTTGGCCAAGGAAACTTACTGCAGCACATGAAAGACACATCATGCTTACTTCCCTTCGCAATCGGAAGATGTCCAGCAATGCCATCAGCTCAGAATTGGCAGAAAACAGTGGGACCCTGGTACACCCATCTACTGTCCGGAGAAGTCTGGTCAGAAGTGGCCTTCATGGAAGACTTGCGGCCAAAAAGCCATACCTCCGACGTGGAAACAAGGCCAAGCGACTCAACTATGCACGAAAACACAGGAACTGAGGTGCAGAAAAATGGCAGCAGGCGCTCTGGACTGATGAATCAAAATTTGAATATATTTGGCTGCAGCAGAAGGCAGTTTATTCGCCGAAGGGCTGGAGAGCGGTACACGAATGAGTGTCTTCAGGCAACAGTGAAGCATGGTGGAGGTTCCTTGCAAGTTTGAGGCTGCATTTCTGCAAATGGAGTTGGGGATTTGGTCAGAATTAATGGTCTCCTCAATGCTGAGAAGTACAGGCAGATACTTATCCATAATGCAATACCATCAGGGAGGCATCTGTTTGTCCCCAAATATATTCTGCAGCATGACAACGACCCCAAAAATACAGCGAAAGTCATTAAGAATTATCTTCAGCGTAAAGAAAAACAAGGAGTCCTGGAAGTGATGGTGTGGCCCCCACAGAGCCCTGATCTCAACATCATCGAGTCTGTCTGGGAGTACATGAAGAGAGAGAAGCAACTGAGGCTGCCTAAAACCACAGAAGAACTGTGGTTAGTTCTCCAAGATGTTTGGGCCAACCTACCTGCCGAGTTCCTTCAAAAACTGTATGCAAGTGTACCTAGAAGAATTGATGCTGTTTTGAAGGCAAAGGGTGGTCACACCAAATATTGATTTGATGAAGATTTTTCTTCTGTTCACTCACTTTGCATCGTGTTAATTGATAAATATAAACTATTAACATGTCTATTTTTGAAAGCATTCTTACTTTACAGCATTTTTTCACACCTGCCTAAAACTTTTGCACAGAACTGTAAATGTGTCCTTCATATATATATATATATATATATATATATATATATATATATATATATATATATATATATATATATATATATATTATATATTTTTTTTTTTATTTATCCAGTTGAAAAAATAAACAACTTATAATAATCTGTACGGGTACATGTTTGTGTTTTAAGCAAGACCGATCATTTCCCAATTCTATTTACCATCAGCTAAACAAAGTATTTATTTATTTATTTCATTTTGTACATTTAACGTTTTAAACTACAGCACCACGTCATTTTGATCAAATAATAGATCTTAATACTGTTGTAGTATAACATTGAGAGTGTACAACTTCAGTTTTTTTTTTTTTTTTTTTTTTAAATCCGTTTGTCTTTATAAAAAGAAACGCATAGTAAAACACTAAATACCACATGTTTAAATCATTCTATGAAAGGAAGTGTGATTTGTTGGTTTTATTTTTGTGAATTACAGAAATTTAAGTGATTTACATTAGTCTTTCTACTTAAGCCTTTATTTTATAACTTGCACGATTTACTGTATACCGTGATATTAAGGTTACCACTTTGCAAATTTTATACCGTCCAATCGCCTGACCTGACTGACTGCAACAGCTGCCGTGTTGTCAGCAGCTTGAACCTTCGCACTCTCAAGTTCAGATTGAGCTGTCTGAGGACAAGGATTGGCTGCCATCCCATTTTGGCACCAGGAAGCACCTGGAGTAAAACCCTTCTCTCTCGTGGAGAAGGTGAACAATTGAAATTGCCTGTTTCTGCACTAGGGCTGCCACCACCAGGTGTCTGTGGCGCAAGATCGCCAATAATCCAGGTGGGCCTGACAGAACGGGCCCTGTACCTGTGGCAGGAAATCCCTAGGGCTGTTGGTCTGACGCCTGGTCTGAGGTCTTCTGCTTGGGGAGGAGGCGTGACAACTCCTTGGAAGACACGTGCTTGAGTAAGAGCGTTTTAGCATCTCATCCACTGTCGGCCCAAACGCATGCCCTGGTATTACAGGTGCATCCAGTAATGACGCCTTGTCAGGTACTCGAGCCTGAGCAAGCCAGAGCTGCCTTCGTGCTGCCACCAATGCAGCCATGCTCCTGCTCAACACCTGACCATTGTACTTAGACAACTGGAGGGACGAGGGCCTAAGTCCAAGGTCAGTGATTGTAGCAGCATGAACTGGTAAATCACTAGTATGCTACTGTAGCTATCAAGACGTGTGCAAAATGCTGAGGCTGCATAAGCCTTTTTCAGCATAATTTCAGTGACACAGCATTGCTTATTAGGACATGAAACATCCTTTTGCAGTAATGCTAGATTAGGCATCTGCACCAGAGAGGAGATGGAAGACTCAACACGTGGAAACTGGGCAAGGCCCAGCTTATCTACATCATGTCAGAGATGCAGATCGGTCCCTGAAAGAGCAGGCCAGCCTACTTTCCAGTGTCCTCTTAGAAAAATTAGCACAAACCAAGCAAGAGCTCCGGTCTACAAAAAATGGTCTCGGTGTCAAACTGGACCAAACTGGTCACTGGTACCGAATATTTCATAAAAAAAAAATTATTTCAAAATATGAATGAAAGAGAAAAAAGTGAATTAATCAACTTATCTCCGTAGTTATGACAAAGTCAAAGCCCATCCCTTCCTCAGGCAAAGCTGAAACAGAAAATGCCGCAGAGCCTTATGCATCACTCGTATTTATCTCCTAGGGTAGGAGATGATGACTGAAGCATAAGAGGCTATTAAATGAGCAGCTTTGATATATGTGCTTTGGTAATATAGGACATAAAAGATTATATCCCATTAGGTAATGGTTACATTTTGTATTTAAAAAGGAACTTACATACGTTATTATATTTCATCAAAGCTTGAATCAAAGAGGTTCAAATATACATTTCTGATCCACAAACAGGAGAGTAAAAGAAGGATTTAAAAAAAAATCTCACAGCTTATCATTTAGTAAAAAATTAGTAGTCGCCAATTATTTTTTTATTATTTTCTCAGAATATCCAATTATTATTCAGGCTCAGCTCACCGCTGCGCTGATTCGCGAGCGGCGAAGACGAACACATGCTGTCCTCTGAAGTGTGTGTCGTCAGCCAACCAATTCTTTTCACACTGCACTCACCATGCAACCACCTCAGAGCTACAGCGTCGGAGGACAACACAGCTCTGGGCAGCTTACAGGCAAGCCCGCAGACGCCCAGCCAGACTACAGGGGGCACTGGTGTGCGGTGAACCAAGGACACCCTGGTTGACCTGAGCACCCCCCCCACCCCCTCACCGGCGCTCAGCCAATTACAGCAGGTAAATGTGAGCTTACCTCATGTCAATGACTTGGCTCACAACTACACTGGGCTGAGAGGCCTTCCCTTCTGCCAAGTCATACAGGAAGAGTTTGAAGTCACACACTATAGTGATGGCCCTCTGCCAGCCTTTCTTCACCCCAGCAGGTTTAGGCACCTAATGAAACACAGCAGAAGCAGCATCTTACACTAGCACAACAATCTGAACTTGCACTTTTTTATTGTCAGAGATACATTGTCTAAAGACAGATGCATATAAAACAGTGGGACTTATTCACAAGTCATAAAACCATATTAAAGATTAACAGCAGCAGACTAGAAAAGTTTAATTAATATCATACTGTATTTTACTCATATAAAAGGTTTTATGAGACATCTGCCTTGTTTCACTGAATTCCACAGAATAAAGGTTGAGTTTGTATTTCTTGCCATACCCTGACATGCCCCTCGTAGGCTGTCCCAATACCCTTCTGTGGATCTATTCCTAGTGGTCCCTTTGTTTGGTCAGGTGGAATAGGGCAAACAGCTGGTGCCTTATCTGCACATGTCACGTGACATGAGAATCCACAAACTAATTATACAAAAAACAGAAAAAAAAAAAAAGGTTTAGTATCAAACTTAAATGGCAACATAAAAAAAAGAACAGCAATGTCCTGCCATTGACAATAAAGGTAAACACATTTATAACTTTATTCAAAACATATTACATTATCAATATTTAAAGATTATAGTTAATGGCATGGCTATTAAAAGCACAAAACTGACAGAACAGTACTCTTAAAATGCATGAATGATTTATTGCCCTGACCTTGCAGTCTGTGCAGGATACTCTTGCAAATAAGACAATTCATCTCTATGAGCTTTTTTTTTTGGTACCACTCAGATAACAATTTAATAAAACACAAATAAAATAATTCAATCTGTCTGCTCCTATTACAGGCATTCTAGCAGAGCTATCAAAATACAATAGTTTAAAACAGTGCCCTAATACTCTTCTTGTGCTCCAGGATGGGATGAACTGTCAGTTATGGAATCAAACACTTTCAGCAACAGCATCTACTCTCCTCACCTTCACAGGTACAGCCCTGACGTATCAATCCAACCATGAGAGACGTGCACTGGTTGCATTTTGTGGGAGTACTGAAGGATTTCACTACAAACTGATGTGCTTTGGGCTGGTAAGCAAAAAAACATAACCACAATCAGACTATATTTCACTTAATGCAAAAACGGTGATGTTTAAAAGTTAGAAACAACATGTAGTACACAGGAAATCAACAGTCAGTAGTGAGAAAAAGTAACACTGAAGAATTTGTATTTTTATAAAATCAGGTCAGAAATTACCTTGGGCGTTAAAAGGCCTGATCCACTATATGCTGACCTCATTGATGGTGTTTGCACAGAGCGAGGTGGGTGATCCATTACCTAAAACAAGTAGAGGCAAGAAGTTATGAAACAGGAGCTGATGCACATAAGGCACCCAAAGTGTACCACACAACCCTTTTGATAACTAAAGTAATAACTAAAAAATAACTAAATAACTAAATAACTAAAAAGACAGACCTAACTGAGAATAAATTTGCTGAAGATTCTGAAATGTCTTCAAGCAAACCCCAATAATAAACATACAGAATAGCCAGGGTACCAGTGCATGTGATAATTAAAATTTGGATCATTTAATATATTACTGACGGTCTGCATATTGTGTATAATGTTCCAGGTCACTGTTTGATTGAATAATTTGGTGTGATTATGGAAATTACATAATATGACAAGGGCACTGATGCATGTGATTCTTGAAGTTCAGGTAATTTAATATATTATTAGCTGCCTGCATATTCCATATAATATTCCAAGTTGCTGGTTAGTTGAACGGTTTGGTTTGATCTCAAGGTAATAAAGTAATATTCCAGTAAACTGTTGAAATCTATTTAAAAGCCTCACCTCAATTGGTTCCACGTCGCTTGCAGTTGAGGGGGACCTGGATCTGGAATGAATTAGGGATTTGGCCTCTTCATCTCGTGATGGCGTATTGGACAAGTTAAAGTTCTCAATGGAGTCAATCTAGAGAGTTCAGAGAGGGTGTTACAAAAGGACAGGTAGTAGCATTCCTATCATCTAATGAATGTGTTTAGGGAAAAGGTTATTTGCACAAGCAACATCTGAACTATTTTATTTTAATTTTTTTAGCAGCCACTGTTAATTTCAAAATGCATGTTAATAAGAGGAAATGTATTGGATCTAAAATGTTAAATGTGTTTTATGTTTGACTATTTTAGTACATTAAGACATGTAATCTATTAAACTGACAAAAAACTACTGCTGTTCAATTAAAAATAAAAAGTATACTGTACTAAAAGCTTCAATCCTGTAAAAAGGTACATTTGTATGTACACTGTTGCATATAAATATCTAAACACTATCAACTTATTTAGAAAACTGTATTTAGACTAATTGAAACTGCACTCAATAACCTTTTACTAAATATAATTAATGGTTACGTCCTTGTATAACTCAAAAAGTTTTTCCAATCATTACCAATGGTAACATCAATAGGAGCAGTCGAGAATAAATATGATTTGAATGGCAAGTTTTTTTAAAATATTAACAATTTATACAAATGTTTTTGATGAGAAATCTTAATCAATGTCAATAAGCTTTATGTCAACATTCTCTTTGACATGCCTGTCTAATTGTTAGCACTGTTAAACGGTACATCAGCACAACATGAAAAATAAAACAAACTATCCCATCTTGCTGTTCCGAATGTATTTGGTCATTGTATAATATCCGTATGCGTCCAAAAATGTGCATAATGCTGCACTGCCAATGTCTTCCGTGTGTATTGTCAATGTACTGGCGCATGCCCAGTGAACCACTGTGTAAGCTATATTACCTGCACGCGGAAACACACTAGTCTTTGTGACAAACATGGTCCGTCTAATTTTCCATAAGGAATAAACCTGTACCTGCTTTTGTTTTGTGTAGTAGATATATTTCATACTGTACATGTTTCCTTTACATGTTGTATTTTGATGTATTATTATGAGTAATGTTGCATTCAATAAATTAAAAAAAAAAACCTCTGTGCTGTGTAAGTGGTTGCGGGGGGAATAAAACTAAGACGGAGTTGTTCTCATTTCCAACTAATGAAGGGACTTATCCACATTTATAGCAGCACTGTGTTATTACAATATACATCCCCAAAGTCTTATATATTGCTCCAGCTGATTCGGAATGTTTGCAGAATGGACTCGTATCAAATAAACTAGCAAATGAGATGCGGAAACTATGTATTTCCTTTCGGAATGAGGTGTTTGAGGATGATCCGACCTAAAAAAAAATAAATATTGCATTTTTTCATCCTTGGTATTTTGTTCTCATTTGCATTTCCTGACACAACACGTGTCACACAATCATCTACACACCGTTGAGTAGAAAAGTCTAATTCGGTCACAAATTCCATCTCCCTATCAGCTTCTCAACAATCTGATGAAATACTGTCTGGCATTATTTCGGATGTTCCCTATGCACATTCATACTGTGTTGCTGAGGGAAATTTGAACTGAAACTGTTAATGACACATGATGCATAATTTATTATACAGCGTAAGGTTCCACTATAATAACTTTCATGGTTCCAACTCAGCCTGTAAATCCCTCCACCTTTTGGCAGTGGAACGGTATGTTTTTCTTTCCGTTTGTAGATTTTTGCTTGCCATTGTAACTGTCTCTGTTTGCGTGTTTTTGTTATTTCTGTATAACCCAAGGTGTCTGATAACACAAACACCCAAACAGACACAGTTACAATGGCAAGCAAAAATCTACAAATGAAAAAGAAAAACATACCGTTCCACTGCCATATCGAAGTCGTGTTATTAACAGTTTAAATTCAAATTTTCCTCAGCAACACAGTGTGACTGTATGCAGGGAACGTCCAAAATAATGCCAGACAATATTTCAACATCAGATTGTTGATAAACTGATAGGGAGATGGAATTTGTGGCCAAATTCGACTTTCCTACTCAACGGTGTGAAGATGATTGTGCATGTGTTGTGTCAGGAAATGCAAATGAAAACCAAATATGAAAGCCTCAATATTTATTTTTTTAGGTTGGATCACCCTCAAAGACGTCATTCCGAAAGGAAATACATAGTTTCCGCATCTCATTTGCTAGTTTGTTGATAAGTGTCCATTCTGCAAACATTCTGAATCAGCTGGAGCTATATCTAAGACTTTGGGGATGTATATTGTAATAACACAGTGCTGCTATAAATGGAGGGTTTTTTTTTTTAATTTACTGAATGCAACATTAATCCTAATAATACATCAAAATACAACATGTGAAGGAAACATGTACAGTATGAAAGATGTCTACTACACAAAATGAAAGCAGGTACAAGTTTCTTCCTTATGGAAAATTAGACGGACCATGTTTGTCACACAGATTAATGTTTCCAGACGCAGGTAACATAGGTTATACAACGTTTCATTAGGCATGCGCTGGTACATTTCAGAGTACATATGAGGGTACATGCGGAAGTCATGTTTTCTGACTCAGAATAGATGATTGAGAATGATTTTGGACATTGTGGCATTATGCAGATGTTGGGGCACATATAGATTATTATACAATGACCAAATAGATTCAGAACAGCAAGGTGGGATAGTTTATGTTTTATTTTTCATGTAGTGCTGATGCGCCCTTTAAGTTTCCTTTTACTACTAAAATGTATCTTATGCTTGAGTGTTTAAGGTGTATGACAATTTAACACAGCAGCTGACTGAACCATGCTTTATAAAGCCTTTTCCTAAGCAATACAAAGAAAGCACTGCAGCCATTGCAGGTGACTGTTGTAAAGCCTGAGTGCTATATAAACACACAGCAAAAGCAACTAACTTATAGCGGCTACTTTATCTGTACATACCTGTACATTAGCAATTATTTTTAGGGGATTGGTTTACAACAACTATGTATGGGTAAAATACAGTACGTGCCATCTGTAAAAGTCCCACCAATCCTGGAAATTGTGGTAATTAAAAAAAACAATGCATATACAAAATATTAAATACTGCAGCCTCATTTGCAAGGAAGATATTTTACATGTCACTCAACTTTCACAACAAGCCACTAATGCAAAAAACAAGCATTGGCAACTAAACCTATTTTTAGAATCCAAGTGAACAAACAATATTGTGTCATATTAGTGATGAACAGTGTACTGGATTTGTTGAAATTGTAGAGATTATCTGACTATTAATATTATCCATTATACTTTGTAATTAGGAGCAATCCACAGTTTGATAAAAAGTGCTGATATGAAGTAGTCTTCATTTTTTCAGTGTATGTATGTATGTATGTATGTATGTATGTATGTATATATATATATATATATATATATATATATATATATATAATATATATATATATATATATATAGATAGCTAGCTAGAGAGAAATGCATTTTCCTGGTTCTTCAGCATCCAACAGGACTTTTGTACCATCTATAAGTATTACTGTACAGCAAACTTCACAGCCACACCAAGTAAAGCAGATAGCCACAGCAGGAAGAGCAACTTAGTTTTATTTCTCATATTAGCAAACTTGCAGTCCTATTATAAATATGAAACAAGGTCTGTCTTTGTTACTTGTTATACAAGTCAAATGACAAAGACACATTTGATGCCACTGCAATACTCTATATGGTACAGATGAGAGCAGGAAATTAAGCTGTTTTATACCGTATACATGCGCAAATACTGAACAAGCAACAATCTGGAAAGACAGTGAATAAGGAAAACAAGAGGCACAGATGAGACAAGCAAGAATGAAAAGAAACAGAAATACCAGAAGAAAAGAAATAAAGGAACACAAAAACAAAACAGCCTCTTACATGTCTGCCTTTGCTAGCTGGGATACAGGCAGGAGAACGCTTCAACAAAGAGAAAGAGAGGAGGGAAACATGTCAAAAACAAGACCGAAAACCTGAAAAAGGAACACCATGTTTACAACAGAAAAGGGGATAAATTCATCTAAAACATGAGGGTTGTAATAAACTGAATACATACACTAACAGCAGTAGGTGAGTGGGGGGGTTAGGAAAGGGGACAGGCTGCCGGTTTGTTTTTCCTAAGAATTATACTTTTCAGTCTCGTGGTAGATATTGATTTCATTAGGAGGCTGTCATGTAATGATGGCTATTTTATTTTGTCAATTAAATAGATACACAACCAAAAACTATGTGAAAGGGTAAAAACAATGCTGTGCACCTGTCAACACTTTTTTCACAATCACGTATCATTTTGCTAGATAGTTTAGTTTTCCAGCATATATTAACGTTGACTCTGAGCAAACCCATTTACAGTATCCCTCCAACACACACCATTGATAATATTCCTTTGCCTCAGCATTTGGACACTGTCCAAGCTATGCTTAGGGTGATACTCAATATCACCTACATTTCAATCTGTTACCTGTTTCAGACTTGTTTTGAATACAGTCAATTTCATTAAAATGGAGAAACTGAAGAAAGGATTGAATCTTTTTACATTACACGTACAATATCCTTAACTGATTAACATTTTAAAGAAAATGCTGCAGAAATCAAACCTCAACTGAATGAAACGTATTTGGTAATATTTAATTAAGTCCCTTCACCCTTACTCCTTACAAAAAGCTAGAACAAAAGGGTCTGCGTATAGTGCTAAAAACTGCCATAGATGCTGCATATTCAAGCTATTCTGTAAAACAGTCCAAAGGCACATTCAGGAGCATTGAGTAGTCTTGACAAAAGGCTCTATAATTAGACCTTATTTGTAAAATACAAATCTGTGATTGCAGAGGGGAAAACTGATTCGTCACCTATGCTCTGAAGCTGTGTAATTACAGTTGACAGTTTAATATATTATTTTGTTAAATGCATTCTTCACGTTACAAATTAAAGTCGTCACTGTAATACTGCTCTGATGACATTGGAAACTTGTTCTATACCTTTAGAAACTCAATGTCTTGCACTTATGAATCGTTTCTGCATCCACATTCTTTAATAAAATTCACCATACTGACTGTGGAATATTCAAGCCAATGCTTTTGTCCTGCTTACCAGTGATTTAAACACCAATTAAACTTACATCATCCCAAAACTCAATTAAAGAAGAAGATGAGGAGTAAAGAGAGTCCTGTTTGACTGACAAAAGCAGTGAAGACAAAACAGAATTGAGAAACCATAAACCTGAAAGCAGACATTGAGCCCACAGGAGAACATACTAATGAAAGAGACACTCAAGTCAAATGGAGGGAAAAAAAAAAGCACAAACAAACTGTTAAAGCAAATATTACATTTTCTTGTGCCTTTAGATCAGGGATGCCTTATTTTAAAAGGAAACAGATAAACATCACCATCACTTTATTTAATTTGTGTCATACTTTGATTTATGTAATAAATCCAACCTTAGAAATAGGTTTTAGATACTGGAGTTACTTATTAAATGTCAGACAGTGACTAATTTGTCCCTCTATCATTACTTTCAGATTTCCTCTTTTCTTAGGTCAATTATATATGTATATTTAGTTTTTATGACGTAAGAATAAAAATCACAAAATTCTAAGTATATAGAAGACATCAAACCTTATACTGTGAATTTGAATGTGAATGCTGCTTTGGTGTTTGAATACTTACATCAAATTGATCCAGAGCAGAGGTAGGCGCATTCAAAAATGCCAAGAAAGAATTCTGTGAGTCTTGGTTCTTTACACCTAAAAAAACAGCAGCAATTTTGAAATGATGAAATACTTTGTTCTAGTTGTAAGGGAGGACCTTTCTGCTTTAACTGGGCTAAACCCCATGATAAACATTCAATAGGTCCGATTTATACCCTGTTCTAAAGAGAAGGTAGTCCACCTCCTATCTCAATCCAATAAAAGGCTAGATTTTTTTTAGTACACACATAATATTAACAGTATCGGTAAATATACAAGTATATATTGTATGACAAAAGTAATACTAAATAAAGTCCATTTTAAAAATCAGAAATGAATTTTCCAAACAAAAAAGTAAAATCTAATCCTTTAGTTATGTAACTATTCAGAACAAATTGACCTCTTCATTTTTTAAATCAATTAGATACTAGAGAAAACAACTTCCATAAAGACCTCAAGAAAGAAAGATCTTATTCAGACCAGGGCTATGTAAGCATGCTTGTAAATTTACTAAGCTGAGAACAAAATACCTCAAATCTTCCACCTGAAAGATGCAACAAGTTAGTAATCTAAGCAGTCAACAGTCTGTCAATTACAAATTGAGACAGTAAGGCCAAGAAACAACTTTTTTTTTTTTTTTTTGCAACCGTTCAAACAATTAGTGCAGATTTCCCAAAGTTTCTCAAATCAAGACTGTTTTGATGTGGCTTTAACATTTATAAACACACCTACACTTAGCTGCTTTACAACCTGCTCTGTATTTCACAGCCATTTAGACATCTTCAGCTTTCAAGAAACATGCATCTGCTAAATGTCACTGAACTATATCACCACTCCTTTAATTAACACTATTTCAAACGGATAGCCTATTCATACCTAGTCATTCACAACCACATCAGTCAAAGGCAACTTCAGAACACAGAGGTCTAGCAAAGTGAGTTTGGGACCGAAGGAAAGTACTCTTGACAAGTAACCCAATACACATTATATGCATCTCTTCTCAATTCATACCCTTTTCCAATCTAAGTTCCTCCGTTTCCTTCTTCAGTTTTTCAATTTCTGACAAAAGTTCCATATTCTTCTTCTCTGACTCTTGCAGTTTGCTTGAAATATAATGGAACAAAAAAAGTGGAATTACAAACACAATATATTTATTACTCATTACTTGTGTTTTAAACCAGAAGACATCAAGTTCTCCTAGTGTAAGGCTCTCCTGTTTTAAACTCTATAATGCTGACTTTGAATACGGTAGAACCTTCAAAACGTATTTGTATTTCAACAAAATATTATACTTTCAGAAAAAACTTGTACAAGATTGTCAAGGAAACTTGTTAAATATGACATCACAAACTGCATATTGAGAAAATACAAGCTCATACTACCTCCATGTAAAGGCAGTGCCAAGCAATGGTCAAGGAAATGGGCATAAAAAAAGAAAATGCAATGAATTGTACTGACAAAGGGTTACTTCACTGTAGCTTATTTCGTAACTCTTACAAAGAAACAAAATGTTAAAGTTCCAATGCAGTTTGAAAGTGAAACCTGTTAATGACCCACAAATGCAAGCTCATGCAATATCCTTTTATCAAACACAATTAGCAAAGAAATCTGTATATGTTTTACACTCCTAAACATAATAACCAAAGTACTTGCATATGTTTTTTTTTTTTTTTTTTAAGAATAAAGGCTGCTGGCACAAAGTGATAAGGGGAAAGGAGAAGTACTGTACAATTTTTTTTTTCAAATAGCATGAAGTTAAACAGTGTTTCATATAAAATAAAGTTAAACACACCCCTTAAGACAAAGAAACAAACAAAAAATGCTTCTGAAAATGCAATAGCTATTTTCAGTTTAAAGGATATCAGATACCATATCGTGTGAACTTGAGGTCTCTGGGAATCGCAGTCTTTTTGAATCATGTTAATTTACTATGCAGGATTCCATACAATACTAATGAAACCCTAAATATTAAATGACCCATGCTGGCTAAAAGCAACACTTAGAATTAGGGTCACAAAATATACCAAGCCTTATTCATAATGTAATGTCCAATAGCAATGTGTTATATACAGTACGGGTGATACCACAGCCTCCAGCTGCCAATTAGTCTACTTGAAGAATTCACACATTTGTGGATTTAATAAAAATAGCACAAACTTCAAATTCTGATGGAAAACTACAACTCCACTACCAAAGACAAACGTTTTTGCCCATGCCTTCTGCATTACAGACCTGAGCTTTACAGCTTAACTTCAGAATAATGATTGAATGTTTGAAGTTATGGATCTCCAGGTCTAGTTACTTGTTGCTTTTTTTTTGTTTTGGATAGAATGGTGCAAGTCATCAGGGAACAAAGTAAATATAGGGTTTTATCTTTTTCCATGTATTGTAAATGGGCATTTCCATGCTAATGGAAACTTCACATGTGTAAATTTATGAGTAAATTTACAAGTTGCAGCTTGATTTCTTTGAGACTAAATATTAAAATGAGATAAAACACACACTGGAGATATAGTGTACATAACTTTGTCTGAAAAACTAAGTTTGCCATAACATGGCAAAACATGATGACTTACAGAATGTTGATAAAACGATATTGTCACATTTATGTCTGATTATTCTATTCTAGAAAACTTAAAACATTATCGTAAGTGTGTTTTTACAATTCTACATTCAGACACAATATCAGTGTCTGTCCACACTTATGAATGTGAAAGTTATTATTTCAGCTCTTAGGAAGGACTCATACTCAAAGTTTTCCTTTTTGGGAGCCAAAATACCTATACTTTTTATTAAAAGGTGTTTCTTGGAGATGCAGGATTTTGTTAATCACTAATAAAGGTTTTTTAATCTTGTGTCCTGAAGTCTGTCCATTCATTTCTGCATCCGTAACAACTACGAAGTCGGATGTAGTAAATCCAAAACAGTGGCATTCATTATCCGGGACTTTGACCCTGCCCTTTGACTTCTGACTCAAGAGAGTCGTCATTTTGCGTCAGTGTTATTGTTATTGAGCTGTTGGTGGTGTCGGTCTTTCATGTTGCGAACATGATTGTGGTTAGGAACTATCACTTACTTGCTGAAGTGTGCAATTATTTTATGGACTACATCTTCCATCTCTCTGGATTAATAAAGAAGGTAAATTTCATGATTTTACAGCAAATTTGACTGAGACTGATGAAGTGTGTGTTTCAGTATATCTTGCAAAAAAGCAGTGTGGACAGAAGCGTATGCCTTTCCATGTAACCATGGTAGTAATAATAATAATAATCCACTTGTAGGCAAAACTTATCTTCTGCCTTGATCTAGCCTATTTATTTATGTGATGCAGAGGTGTTTATATTACACATTTTATATCATTGTTTGATAAGCACTGTAAGTCTGTGATGGAGAGACATAATTCTCCAGCGGTGGCCAAACTTCCTGACTCTACGAGCCGCATACCAAGATTTCCATATGGCTGTGAGCTGCATGACACAGTAAAACATGAAATGTTTGCGAGCAAGACATTTTAGGTTGTTTGAGGTTGCTCGCCTTGTACAAACCACAGTGTGTACGATTTGTTGCAGATGAGTCACAGGTTTACCATTGTTTTCAGTGAAAGCAAACTCTTTCTCCCAGTCTGGTTTAAAGCCTCATATGTTAGTTAAGTATTCGTGGAGGGTTTGCTCAATGCCATTGTCTCCATGAAATGAACAAGCACTTCATTCAAAATTATGAAATTTACTTCGAACTGCACATCCGGCTTCGAAATAAGCATGCGCCAGCGAGCGGTGTCAAAAGTCAACAAGTGACGAAATATCCTTGAGTGAGCATGCAGGCTCAAAGAAACAGGCAAGAGAACGGGAGAGAAGAAAGAATAATTAGCACGAATAAATACAGAGCACACAAGTTCTCTCTTCGTTTATTATTCTTTCTTCAGTTCATTTCAGCTGCAAAGCATGCATCACCCAGCATTTCACCGGGAGCTGCACCTGAACTGCAAGAGAGCCGTGGTGTGGCCACCTCTGCTCTAGAGCATATGATAAGAGGGAGGTGAACATCCCATCATGAATTTTATTATTCAAACTGTGTAACACATGTGTACCCCATTAGCATGGAAATGCCCATATGAATTTTCTTATTAAAATGCTTGTGCAAAAAAAAAAAACAGCATAATTTGCAAAACATACTTGTTTTGGTGTTATTTTGAAGCTTAGCCCAACCTTTGAGTTGTGTAACTGGTTTCATTGGAAATTTCATCAGGGTGATCACAGTCAGAGGCACAAGACAGTGCCATTTCTTGTATACCTGGACGTAGGGTGGGCAGTAGTCAAGTTGCAGAGGCAAATCCTCATTAAAATCAGTATTTCTTGCAGGAAGTAATGGTAGACAATGGCCAAGGGAATACAGTACATATGCTGTAGAGATGTATGGGAAATATATTCTTACCATTCAGTGGACATGTTTGAAGCTTTGACTTTATTCAGCTCATCCTGTATAACCTGCTTGGCCCGAATCTCAGCATCCAGCGCTGACTGCAGCTCCAGCCGGGCCGACATGTCCAGCTTTGCAAAGCGCCGAATCTTCCAGGGCATGTCCTGGTAGGGAGCCAAGGAAGCATTAGTAGGTACTTAAACTAATAACTAATACTTTCAATAGCCTCTTGCTGTAAAACTGCTGTATAAAAGAGGGGCTAGGTGCACTGGCAATTCCTTGTGGATGCCTAATCCATCTTAATACAAATCTGCCGGCCTCAATTAAGCCCTATATAAACAGTACACAACAAAACCACCAAATAATCTGGTATTGGTCAATTTAAGAAGTATTACAAAGAAGAAATCAGGGACTCCCGAATAGCGCATCCGGTAAAGGCACTCCGCATGGATTGCAGGATGGGAGTTCCCAGGGGGGCACACAACTGGCCAAGCACCACCTGGGTGGGGGGGGCTTAGGTCGGCTAGGGTGTACTCGCCTCACTGCACACCAGAGACCCCTGTACACTGGCTGGGCTCCTGTGGGCCTGCCTCTAAGTTGCCCAGAGCTGCGTGGTCCTCCGACACTGTAGCTCTGAGATAGCTGCATGGCAGGGCTGCAGAACAAAAAGAAGCGGACAGCTGACGGCACACGTTTCAGAGGACACGTGTCTTCGTCTTCAGCTCTCCCGAGTCAGGCGGTGGTGGCAGTGGTGAGCCGGGTTGAAGTAAAAGTAATTGGGCTTTCCAAATTGGGGAGAACATGAGAAAACATATCTGGCGATTCCAAATTTAAAAAAATAAAAAACAAGAATAAAAAAGACTGGAAGGGCATGGTGAGTGAGCTGCACCCCAAGGAAGGTGGGATCACGTGCTTGTGGGGAAATGTGATTGTTCTGTTTTTTGCACTGGTTGACTGCTGATCAATCATCAAATACAAAAATCATCATTTTCCAATACAAACCAAAACAATAAATAAATAATGATCAACTTTTTTTTTTCTAGACCACCAAAGTAATAGATTCCAGTATGCAATCAGCTAAGTTTCCAAAATACATATTTTTTGCAAATCAGCTCTAATATAGCACTTTAAAACAGGATATCAATATGAAAAATAAACAATAAGCACATAGCAATATTACAAGACATCTTGCACAGAGATATTTGTGATTTTAAAAAGTAAACCGATTTTAAAATGTAATTTTAATTCAATTTTAAAAAGTAAATCATGTCTTACCGTAGCCCTTGCACCAAGACTGGAGTTTCTCAAGCCTTCCAATTCCTCTGTCATTTTTGTAGCTAAAGCCTGGAGATAGCCCCGTGCATCCTTCTCATCACTTACCCTGTGAAGAGAAAAATAATTTTATACCAATCATATGAGATTTTACACCAATAACATGACGTTCAACTGAAGTCTGATATTGGATTTCATGCCACATTTGATTTAATGACCTAGGGTACTTGAATATAGTAATAAATATCAAAGCAATCTTGACTATATTGAAAAATATTCAAGTACATACATACAGCACAGGAGACAGTTGTGTAGTGTGTTTGTTCTACATAGTATTCTGTAACGCTTTAACTGTGCTGGCATGAGATGAATGTCATGTGGTACATATTCCCTGAATATTATACAAATTACCTCAATATTATATTAATACATAAAAGTGTATTAATGTATTAAAGTGTATTAAAATTAGAAATGTAACTGGATTAATAAATGGAATCTCTGTTCTGTGTGTTGAAGCAAAAGGGCCCCTTTTCTGGCAGACATACTAAGCTGTATGATCACTGAACTAGGTAACCCGGGCTAGGTGGCATCTGCACTGGATTAGGCTGAAAGAACTGCTGAATTATGTCCAGATAATACACGACTGCAACAACAAGCTGTTTGACGCAAGCATCTATGTGCCAGGTGGAAAAGACATTAAACATCAAAGGACTGTGAGTCTTAAGGAGGCAAGATGCACAAATGATCTCATGCAGACATCTACTTGGCAGAGAGAAAGACTATAAATATTTAAGCAAAACTTAACATTTTGCGCCCCACATAGATTGCTAAACAAGGGGCTGTCACTTTGCCGATGAGGTAAATACACAATGGCAGGGTTGCAAAGGAAAGCTATATATTTTTTCTGAACAATTCTTTGCATTAATTTATCCAGTTTTTCTCCCAATTTTGGAATGCTCACCGCTCCAGCCCCCGAGAGAGAGACTCGCACTCGTGTCCTACGAAATGAGTGCCATCAGCCATCTGCTTTTTTTCGCTCAGCAAGCCCGCCGTGCAACCATATTAAGAACTTACAGCGTCTGATGACCACAGTTCTGAACTGCGTACAGGCTGACCTGCAGACACCCCGCCAGCCACAGGGGTTGCTGATGTGCAGTGAGCCAAGGACTCCCCAGCCGACCTAACCCCTACCTCACCCGGGCAGCGCTTGGCCAATTGTGGGTCACCCCCTGGGAACTCCTGTCCAAGGTTGGCAGTGGCATAGCTTGGATTCGAGCCGGAGATCTCCAAGCTATCCAAACGGAGTGCCTTTACCGGACGCACCACTCGGGGACCCAAGCATTTTTTTTTTTTTTTTTTTTTTTTTATTTAAACAAAAAAAAAAAAAAAAAAAAAAAAAATGATACAATTATTTAAATGGCTGGCCAAGACAAATCCATTCTATTCTGCAAATTTTCTGTAAATTTAAATCACAAAGAAAAAAAAAAGTTGCAGATCACTAATGCAGTAAACACTGTTGGGGAGGAGCAAAGAACAGTAGCAAAGTGAAATAAGAAAGAAATTGACAGAACTAGCGAGCAGAACAAAATTATAGAAGGAAAAAGAAGGAATATGAAAAAGCTTTAAAGTTGAATGAGGAAAACCAAAACAGCTCACTGTCGACAGAGATCTGGAGCTGTGTAGAAGTGACAGGCTGTATTTTGAAGTTATACATGCATACATGAGGAAAGACTTTCTTCAGCGGTGTAGTAAAAAAGTAAACGATGTGCAGCAAACACAGTTAAAGAAAGTGTACTGATCTGTGTTTACTTTTCTTTCTACACAACTGAAAACGTGCTTTTGGCCAAAACGTATGTAGCCAGCTAAGCACACTCGCTATCTTAACACTTTTATTAATCTTTACTAGGGGACATGCCTGATAATCAAGCTGCATTTTGCATCATTATTTAAATGTGTGAGGCAAGTAATAACATGGAGGTGGCTGCTGCAGCAAAGCTTTGTTATTACTGTGGTGAACTGTAGCTGAGAAGAACCGAGGAAAGTGCTTTTTGATTCTGTGATTTGGGGATCTGGCAGGTTTCTTTTAGATTTTATCTAGTGAGAAAGAGGTGCTTGTCACTATTTTTGTCACTTGAGTTTTTTCAATTTTATTTATTTTTATCACATTTGTGTGTTATAGAACTTATTTATTGTACTCATTTAATATTGTTTGTATTATTATTATTATTATTATTATTATTATTATTTAAAAGTCACATAATTGCTGCACGACATTGTCACCTGTTTAAAGCAAAGCAATCTGCCCAATAATACTTTTGGCATATGATTGTATTTAATAAATAAACCGTGTTTGTTTTTACAACTTGACCTCACCTCGGTTACTGATGTTTTTCACCCATATAACTTTGGGTTACACGTTATTAAATAAAATGTTTTCTAATTATTTCAACCTTTTTTACATACCAAAAAAAAATACAAAAAAAATGTTTGCATACTGCAGTTATATCTCCATTTCAGCTCTATATGTGCATGGGTGGTGTGGTTATAATATAAAGAGATAAGTTAATATTGTCAACAGAATGTTTTACCTAAGAAATCAGTTCAATAAAGTGAACAGTTCCACAGCGAGCCAGTAGTATGAGCGCCATGGCATGTCCTAAAAAAGGATCTGCGATAAAAATTGCTACTTACGGCTGCTGTCTGGCAGTCACAGGTTTCTGGTGAAAATTGGAGATGTCGCAGCCCTGTGCAAGTGTTATGCAACCCATTTTTTTTTTATATGCGAGGTGCTTGCGATTGAGAACATCGCAAATCACTTTTTGAAACGGGCCCCAGTACTGTAACTGTGCACTTAGCTATGGCCTTGTTTAAATCAGTGTGGCTTGTTGTGAAAAACAGCCCGTAGCTGCATGTACAGGGCATATACTTTAACTCTGCACGGGTTCCATCAGCTGATCCATTTACAAGTTAAACAGTGGCTATACCATCAAAATAATGCAGTGGCAGCAAGTGAAAAGCAAAGCGTTGTCTAAACAATCTAAAACTCATTTGTATATCACCAATAAGAAGTTTTTTTTTTTACAACGTTTTATTTAGTAACCATCTTGAAGAAAAAAGTATACAATTTATAAATGTTTAAATATATTGTATAGATTACATAAGGATTTAACCACAACTAAATGGAACCCTTCTCAAAAAATCAGATGCCTGAACACACTTCACTAATTATGAAATTAGAACTCCTATGCTAATGCATTTAACCTACCTACTTTTGTAACATTGAAATAAACAAAATATTATTCACAGTTCCATGTGTTCTCAACCACTTTTAGTGCTCCGTTTGATTGAAAAAAAAAGAATATATTTCTGTATTTGTACCTGTGATTATTGATCAGTTATTTAGAATTTAAAAAAAAACAAAAAAAAAAACGTTAATGTAGTTTGTTATTTTTTTGTATAATTCATTATAATTGTAATTACGGCAGCTTAATTGTAACTAAATATTATTGTAATTTCACCAAACAATCCTGCTGTAGTTGTAATTGTAATTCAGGTCTGGCTATAAAAAATGTGGGGACAAAACGTAAGTGGCAAACATTAGATGTATACTAATTAAGTGAGATCCTTGACGGCATTGCCAGGTTTATGCACAAAGGGTATTATTCAGTGGATGACTTGCTTAACAGCTTTTAAATTAGGTCAGCTGGTGAGATAAACTCACTCTATACTGTCACTGTCTGAATGCAAAAAAACAATGTAAATAGGAGGTACTTCGAATATGCTCTATATATATCAACAGTATTTTACATTTTTGTTTTAAAAAATAAATAAATAAAAATAAAGAGGCAGGCACTTAGGCAGAATGGGTTCAGGGCTAGCCAGCATGGGTTCAGAAGAGGGAGGTCATGCTTGAGTAACCTATTTGACTTTTCTGAGGATGTTACTGCTAATGTAGATGATGACAATGCTTATGATATAATTATATACACCTTTCACAAAGTCCCACATGAAAGACAATAAAATCTGCAGCAATATAGGGGAGGACATTTAATTGGATCCAGAACTGGTTAAAACTGAAAGCAGAGTGTAATTGTGAGAGGTGTAAAATTGGACTGCAGTCTTTAAAATCATAAATGGTATAAAGTTAACCCACGACACAACTTCAAATTTAGCACAGAGAGAACAACAAAAGGGCATAAGTGGAAGTAAGTTAGAACAGAAGGCAGGAAGCACTTTTTTACAGTTATAAATGCATGGAATAGCCTACCAAGTGAAGTAGTAGGATCTAAAGTACTGAAGACTAGATTCTGTGCTCTTAATTTAGTTGTCGTCTTCGCCCCCCCCCACACACACCTCACCCCTTGTGCTAACAAGAGTCGAGCCTTGATGGGTCGAATGGCCTTTTCTCGTTCTCAAACTTTTCTTATGCTCTTAAGAACGTTAGGCATGGATGTGCACATAAGGGTAAAAGGGTAAGAGAAAGAAAGTCTTGTGAAATACTTATTACTCACATACCTGTACTACACATACAATTCCCAATATTTTCAACACACTAAAACCCTCAGGATACCGTACAAAAAACATACAACAATTTAACAGATTACTTGTTTTATGTCAATTTAAACATCTAATCAAATGTTTATTCCATGCCAATGGGCTGGAAGCTTATCTGATTAGCAACCTGCAAAAAATAAAACAAATAAAATAAAAGACTACACAATGTCTATACCTGCCACTATTGAATTTTTCAGAAGTTTTAAATGCAATAAATGGTTTGAAACAGTCTCATTAGTAGTATCAACAGCAAAAACTAAGAGACAAAATATTGATTTAAAAGACCAAAACTGAGGTCTTAAATTTCACTTGGAGCACATTTTACACATGTATATTTTCCTACTAACTGGAACTCAAATCTTAGCTTTTAAAATTAAGTTTTGCATGGAGTAGAGAAATATTTGGCACAGTAACAAACGTCAAAATAATAAAATGTATCTGTATGCTCCAGGGTAGACTGTGCATGTTTTTTTTTTTCTTTTATTAAGAGAAAACATTTTTTAAAAGGTGGAGTGCCCCATATGTGGATCTCAAGCAGGTGCCAAATCCTACATATTGACATTTACAAGCTAAGCATGGCCACTATCCCTTGCAATCCTTTAAAGGGGAAGCGTTAAAGTGACTCCCCGTCTAAAAGTATTAAATAAAATCCTACAAAGATTATATGTTCATCAGAATAACATGTTTTGTCTTTATTGTTTTACTCCCAAGATCTACAGTGGAGCTTACAGATGCTACTGCAGGTAGTTGTAGAAACCTGTCTCTAGTTCAGAGTGTCAAAATGGCTTCAACAGAAGAAAGAAGCTTGTGTGCCTGCAAGTGAAAGTAGTGGCTATAAAGGTGATACGAACCATTGAATGATTTCAGTGATCTGAGCCTCCCAATGTGCTACTGACTCCTTCTTATCAGCTAGCTCCCTCATCTCCTCCTCCAGTTGTCTGTTACTGCAACTCAGCTTCTCAAACATGGCTGTTAGCTGTGAACAAAGGAAGAACATTCATATACACATCCAACTTCAGTTACACTGAAGCTTAGAATGATTGTCAGTGCAAGGCATACATCAAAATAACTAACAAGCATGTATGAGACATAGCCTTCTCAATTACGCAAAATATATTACTACTATGAGTGACTGTGATGCATTGAACATTAATAAAGGAAAGTGATGTCAAATCTGTAAGTATATTTATAATAAGTTAGCTCTGACTAACTTAAAAGGCAACAATGAAATCTGCAGCCACATACTTGAGCTATTACACCAATTACTGATGCAATGGGATTTTTTCAATTTATGTTGCCTTCCAAATATTTAAGCAAGTAGATTGATATGTACATGCTAATCTGTTCACTGAAATTTACAAGGTGCCTTGTTGCAATCCACTATAGGGAAAGCTCCAAAATTCAGTATTCAAAACTAAACCTTTGCCGCACTCATGCTGTAAACAAGCCTGCTTTGCAGACACTGCTTCAATCCACAGGAGGGGACGAACCAAACACAGGCACACTGTCGATGCACTTGCTATATATAGTGAATGTGGCAGGCTTGTTGTGTGGGGCCTAGTCAATATAGAAAGTAAACTGGGCAGTTCATGAAGTTTCCATTTAAGGCATGTGATAAAATACTGAAATAATGACTAAAACCCTGGAATGTATGCAATGCTCCCTGCAGTTATAATTGTTTTTAATTACTTTAACGAGAATTCAAAATATTTTTTTACTAATGGTGCAGATTAATAATTTCTATTTATTTTTGTATTCAACCCCCTGCCTCGTTCAAGCTGACTCTATTCTATCTTAAATAAACCAGAACTAATGTATGTGTGCAATGAATGAAGTGTTACCCATGACCCACAGATCTATTACATTCATTCAAACTACATACATTTCAGCTGAAGGGCAGCTTTCATTAAAAAGCTATAATTATGGAGATAAGAAATCAGAATGTGAATAAATCAGCATCTGAGGACTCATCTGTCATGGGGAAGACTAATGTACAATTGGTTTTCAACCCAAGGGATAATCTCAACTCGTAAATAGGGATGACTGTAGAGTATAATACGAGGATCAATTATTTGACTTTCTACGTGGGCAGATTTAAAATGGTCTGACCTTTCATTGGTTGAACAAAACATATTTTTGTAATGTTACAAATGGATGCCAAGTACACAGTTTCTTTCATAGTTTTCATTTACTAGGTGAGGACTTATAACATTCATACAGGCTCATTCCATGTCAAGTGGTACCATACAGCTGGCAGTCCCAGTTTGCTTAAAAGAATTAGGAGTAGTTGGGGTGAAAACCTTGGAATATGGCTGTTCTCCTCTTTAGTCTCTTGACTTTTTGGGACTATGGTTTACAATTAAAATGAATCCAGAATGCAAGAAGTAGTAAGCAGACTTATCCAAATCTAAAAATCGAAGCAGGATCCTATATCCAAGAGAGAAATATGCACCTCTACACATAAAACAGGACAACTAGTAAACAAATAATTAATTAACCATAACAAAAAAATGTATTGTACAGTATATACTTTAAATCATAAGATCAGTGGGTGCTTCGTTCAAAGCACTAGGGGCAGTGATCCCACATATACTGCACTTTACCAGCAAAATGATCAAAGTGTTTTATGAAGAGAGTATCTTTTGAAAGCATGTCACTTCACTGTATAAAGCACACTTTATTTGTAGTGCATGTTTTATTGTCTTTGATGTCAAACCTGTACTCTGCCTTGCAGACACCACACACTTGTTTCACTTTGATTTAGCACTGGAAGGCTATTGCTGTCTGAAGTGACTATTTCAATTTAACAATAACAACTTACAATCAGTACAAGGCTGGACTGAAATTAAGCAAAATGCTTCACAAATGAAAGCATACTGTATGTTTTAAATGACAAGTATCTTCTGTTATGTTTAGATGGCATCAAAATGAATGCAGAAAATAATTAACTTGTTCAGATAAAGACTGGCCCAGATTTCAATACACTGCGAAATACATACTGTAGTTACAATAACTGTTCATATGGAGGTATGGCAATGGCTTCTATTATTCAGCAGTATTCAGTGCACTTGCAGTCTGATTAAAGTGGAACACAAAAAGGGGATCTAAATACTGCCACTGTTTAGGGCCCTTTGTGTGTTAAGGTTATGACAATCAAACGCTAAACGCTAAATTAGGGTCTTAAGAACATAAGAACATAAGAACATAAGAAAGTTTACAAACGAGAGGAGGCCATTCGGCCCATCTTGCTCGTTTGGTTGTTAGTAGCTTATTGATCCCAAAATCTCATCAAGCAGTTTCTTGAAGGATCCCAGGGTGTCAGCTTCAACAACATTACTGGGGAGTTGATTCCAGACCCTCACAATTCTCTGTGTAAAAAAGTGTCTCCTATTTTCTGTTCTGAATGCCCCTTTTTCTAAACTCCATTTGTGACCCCTGGTCCTTGTTTCTTTTTTCAGGCTGAAAAAGTCCCTTGCGTCGACACTGTCAATACCTTTTAGAATTTTGAATGCTTGAATTAGGTCGCCACGTAGTCTTCTTTGTTCAAGACTGAACAGATTCAATTCTTTTAGCCTGTCTGCATATGACATGCCTTTTAAGCCCGGAATAATTCTGGTCGCTCTTCTTTGCACTCTTTCTAGAGCAGCAATATCTAGAATGAGATGCGGTCTCCCTTCTGTTTTTTTGTTCATTTCTCCCCCCTTCCTTTCTAGTTTAAATGCTTCCGAACCTGCTCGAGGATCTTTTCTCCAAGTAGACTAGTTCCCTTGTTATTTAAATGCAGTCCATCCCGTCTATACAGATAGTCCTCGTTGTAGAAAGTGGTCCAATGATCAAGATAGGTGAAGCCTTCCCGTGTGCACCACGTCTTCAACCATTCGTTTTGATTTATTATTTCCAGCTGTCCATATGGTCCTTTGCAAGGTGCGGGTAGTATACCAGAAAATACCACAGTTTTGGTTTTCTCTTTTAATTTCCTTCCTAGCTCTCTGAATTTGTTTTGCAGGGATTTTGGTCTGTCTCTTCCAATGTCTTACTTCATATCAACCAGTGTTTTCATCAATATAATAATTAGATTTACACATTTTCATCTGTATTGTGGGTTAATTAGATTTATACATTCTCATCAGTTTGTGTCTTATACTTTATACTTATTGTTCCACATTTCCAGTTTATTCCGAATTTCACATTAAAATTACAATTTTTTTTTTTTTTTAATTGAACGTCGATTTTTACTGATTTACACCCAATTTTTTTGTCTACTAATTCAATATTTTCCTGGTACTATTGTCTAGGAAATACACAATATGTTGATTAAAATTCTGTTTTATTTGGACTTTGACATTGTAATAAGCAGCCCTACATTGCATTCTAAAATTAGACGTCGACGTTCAAATGGCACACATTGGTTCTCTGATCACAAACACATTATTACCTGATTCTGTTGGCCAATCAAAATCTGATTATTGTGGCAATTGCTGGGTGTAGTAACTACTAGGTTGATCAAAAACTAAATATTTTTAGTGGATGAGAAATGGGGAGAAAATGTACATCAGTTTATGAATACTCAAAAGAAAACACAATACAAAAAGCAAAAACAGCAGAAGTGGGTCAGATGAAGCAGAGGATGCATCACATAGCACATACTGCTGCATTGAGCTACATGCTCGCGCTGACAAAAAAACATACTAAAAATAAGTGGCACATTAAACTAAAACAAGAAAGCGAACTGAGAGACAAGAAATTCACTTATGCGGCTTTTACACACGCTTTAAAAAGAAAGTGCAGAATGACTGTGTTAATGAGTTTGTCAGAGCGCTGTGCTCTTCTGGAAAGCCACTGTTTACTTTGTACGACAGTACTGTCCTTCAGTTAAAACACTGCCTACTGATTTCAAGACCAATAAACTTGGCTTCTATTGTGCGATGTTATGTTCGTTCATACCTTCTGCAGATACTATTTCTATCAGTGTCGGGTAAATAGTCTCCACTCTTTATTGGTGTTTAGAAAACTCCCCAACTTTACTGACTCACAACAATAACAGCATATATTAAGTCTAAGCTGTATGAATATATCTCTGCCAGTAGATGGCAGTACTAACACAAATTAACTCATTATCTTACTTAACTCCTTATCTCCCCCTTTTACTTAATAATGAAAGTCTCATTTGTTTAATTATCACTTGTCACTATAGGAGGTTTTTTTTTTAGTCTTTGAATCTAGCTGGCTTGCTGATAACACGTCCTTAGCATGTTGTAACCAATGGGGAGAAGGGAATTGTCTGAGGGTCTATCTCAACAGCTGGCTTTGCAGAAGTAGAATGGGACTGAAAGACTTCACTAGAACTTTCCACGGAATAAGCGGACGGTGTCTTCGATTCCGTCAGTAAATTTCCTCCCTGAAATTCCACAATGTACAATCGGGGAGTTGAATGATCCTCAGTTATGACTACTGGATTGCTCCACTCCTTGTGTATGTCCAGTTTCATCCTGACCATGTCTCCGGGCCGTAGCTAAGGCAGAGGTCTTGCTGAATGTTTTCTGTCAAAGATTTCTATAGGACATTTTAACACATTTATCTGCCTGCTTTACTCTTTGGAACCTTTGGAAGTGATGGAACAGCTACATGTACCTGTCACCCTATTAACAAATGAGCAGGGTTGTTCCCTGTCATAGCAGTCGGAGTTGCTCTATAGCTCAACAGTGCCAGGAACGGGTCGTCCTGTTTCAAAATCTTCTTAGCAGTCTGTCAAAGTGTTGTCTGTCAAAGCCTTTTGCACATGTTTGGGTCAGAGGCACACAACACACTCCATGTAATAAAGGAGTAATAAAGGTTCTCAGTTTTGTACTCGACTCAGTCAAAGGGATTTGCCAAAATCCACTTGAGGCATCTAAACTTGAAAAGACTGTAGCCCCAGCTAGTTTTGTAATAATTTCTACCACATCATTTTTTTTTTTTTTTTTTTTTTAAGATGTGCATTTTCCTTTTTCTCTTGCTGTATTATTTTTCCACCGTCCTCTCTGCTGACGCATTACGTGACGTGCCTCAAATTTCATCATTTTGTTTAACACCATGTCAGATAAACACAATCACCACTCTTTACTGGTGTTTCAAAAACTATCAAATCTATCAAATCTTATCTATTAAATCTAACCTGTATGAATGTATCTCTGCCAGTAGATGGCAGTATTAACACTAATTAACATCTTATCTTAGTCAGCACAACAAGTGCCCAAACATTCATAGTACCAACTAACTTGGGAAAATGTGGCCTCGACATGCATAGATTCTGCTTCATCGTACATGCCATGGACATTAAACTTAATCAGAAACCAGAGCTGCTATGCACTATGTTCCACATTCCACGTGTGTAAACTGAGATTTTTCAATTAAAAACCAATTTTGACTGATTTTATCCCTATTTTAATTTTTGTAAAATAAACTTTGAAAGATTCCCAGGGAATTTTTTTAAAGATAAAACTGAAAATGCGGAACACTATTTATACTGTAAAATTTTTCAGTATTCATAGCCTAAATAAATATTTACTTTGGAGTTGCATGAAAACCTCAATCCACTAGTAATGATTTTTGCTGAGGTTGGTAAAGCTTTAAGATGAAACTTCATTGAAACAGTTTGTGGTCTACCCTGGTTCATCTCATTTCCACCATGACCTAACCTCAGGATACAACAAGTGCTAAAGCAGTGAATCTCAGATTTAATAATCTCACCTTATCTACTTCACTGGAAAACTTCTTATTCTCTTCCATCAACAGAATCTTCTCCCTTTCATACTTCTGTTTGAATTCAACTTCAAACTCTTCTCGTTCGCTTTGGCTTTTGAAGAAGAATAAATAAACAAAAGAAATAAGCATTGAAATTAGAACAGGAACAAAAACATGACTTCAGAAGATCCTGAATACTTCTTTGAACTTAAAAAGAGCAAATATTATACTGGACTATAATGTCCCACTTCATTCCAAATTGAATGAAGATTTAAAAGATATTATATATACCTATTGTTGGAAATAACAATATTTCCATTTCTGAACTGATTAAAACGTAAACTAAAACAAAGTATTTTCTTCTCATATCAACTTGTGTTCATAGTACATTTTCTATCCTAATGTCTGTGGTCTGAAAAAGCTAAAAGCACTGTATGACAATCACTGCATCATTCAATATTGAATGTAGGTTCACGTAATCATTTACTAACAGTACACGCCTGGCACATATACAGGAACTAACCCATTTTCACAAAACAAAACAGAAGATTACTCAAGACTGCCTAAAGACATTATTGTATCTATAGAAGGCACATCTCTTTATAAATGTAATCTTTTTTTTGTTTTTTTCAAACAGCGTAGCAAATTAATAGGCAATGTTTGAAATAATTTCCACTCAATATTGAACAATACTGTATAATTGATGACAGTGCTAGAGGGGAGCCAAATAAATAAATAACTGTTAGCTCGTAATTGATTAACATTGTCCATTTAACTTCAATAAATCCTTTAACTCATTCATCATATGCTCTGGCTGACTTCAAACAATTTAAGAGAGATGAATTACAATTACAGCAATCTTACTGTTTAGTAATAAAACATAAGGTGTACGCATCAAATGTGTGTCCAAAAATCTCAAAACTTGTTGACAACACCCACAAACAAATCCTCTGAAATAATCTGATTCCTTCCCTTTTATGTTACTATGCCAAGAAAGAGAACATTTCTTACCAGACTTTCTATTGTTTGTTTTCATACTTGTTTCATACGTTTATTTACTGATCTGGGCTGAAGCAAATTAGTTTTATATATTGACATTACTTGTAATAGCCTCCCCCTTCTCACTAATGAAGAAAATAAAAACATTGCAAATTGGTCTGAGAGCAAGAAAACTGGAAACACTGCTTGTCTTAGCTTCAAATCCTTTGATTTCTCTTTTAGTTTACACTTGAGTTACAACAGTCAAGTTAGAATCAATCATTAGACCAAATCCTCCCTTCCTGTCTCTACCCTGTCTATTCCACACCCCCACAAACACTGTAAAAGGCCACTTAATAATTGGCCCGTAAGTTGAAAAAGCATTTTCCCAATCCCTACTTAAAAGAACAGGCTGCCAGCACCTTACCAGCCATGTACTTCAAATACAAAATTTAACTTTACACATGAGCCTATAATAATACTTTTACCATCTAAAAGACCATAACTAAATTATAAAGCATCCATGGAGGCTTTAAAAATCACAGGGATGCGTAACCAGACTTGGGTCTTGTCACCCTTCTTTCCTATTACCAGAATAACATTAATTTCATTAAACTTGCTCATACACATTTTTAGGGTCCTCATTAAAAGTAAAACTATGTCAAGTGGACGAAATGCTTTGATAAGTGACTTAGTCATTCAAAATGTGGACACCCCACTGATTGTGTCAATCTGTCTCCATTTTTTATTTCTAATAGCTACTGGCAAATGTGCTTTACCTGCTGGAGTGCATTAAGATATTATCACTTAGTAGTCCATGATTATCAAAATCTTGATTATTTTTAATTAAAATGACTGGCTGCCGATGCTGGTTGACTTCTTACGTAGTTAATGCAGACACCTCCGAGTTGCTTTCATAACTTGAATGCAAGGCCTGTGTATTTTGCTCAGGCACACCTAATATAATCTCAACATTTTTTCAGCTCATATCCATTCAGCCAATTTAATAAGTAATAATTGAATAATTCTAGTTAAACAGATTGCAATATGCCAGTAATATCGTACTCTAATCCTCTCTGGCAGTTTATTATATTTGGCTTATTTGAAACAAAGGAAACAAAGTAGCAGGGTTCCGAAAAATAGTGTTACACATCCCCACATGCTGCTACAACTGTGTAAATAGTTTACCTGTATTTTTTCTTTTCATTGTTAACATCCTGACAACTTTTTACACTTCTAACTTTAAAGGCTGTTTCAAAGCTCTTTTCAAAATGGCCACTCCAGTGCACTGATAGTCAGATCTCAAACCCCAGGGCACTAGAGCGGCCATTTTGAAAATAACTTTGAAACAGACTTTAAAGTTAGAAGTGTAAAAAGTTGTCAGGAGGTTAACAATGAAAAGAAAAATTACAGGCACGTTACTTAAACAGTTGTAGCAACACATGGGGACGTATACGCTTTTTAAAATGTACTGTCTGAGGAATGTCTAAAGCTGTCATTTTAATATTTACACTATGTCTGCATTGCTCTAGTATTATTTAGGATCTGCTTTCTAAAATCATTTCTGACTGCATGGCAGGGGTAGGTAAAGATGTTAGGACTGCCACACATGTTTTGGTTTTGGCAAGGTCTGCTTGCTTTTAAGGTTCTTGAATGATGAATAAATGGTAGCAATACATGGACCCTCTATTCTCATTAAAGTTGGGACTTTTAACAAATCATAAATGATCAATTCATCTAATTATACACAATATAAAGTAGCACATCAGGACCACCACGTGCATAAGTAAAATATAATATCTAGAGCTTCTGATTTTCTGTGTTTTACTCTAACTTTTACTCTAACTTTTATACCCTCCTTTAAGAATTCAATTAATACCTGTTAAATCTATCTATCTCATCAGGACTTTGCATTTCTGTCAGGTCAGAGTGCTCATAGTTTGTAAAACCACAATATTTGAATCATTTATTGTCCCTCACCTCTCTCTCCTGGTCTTCTCTAGCTTATCCTTGAGGATCATGATCTCCTTGTTAAGGGTGAGGTGGTGGCTCTCTGCGTCACGCAGCTCCTTCTTGAGGTTCTTGATCTCGCTAGTGTGCAGCAGCTCCCTCTTGGACAGCTCCTCCTCATAGAACACACACTTCTTCTCCAGTTCACATTTCAGCTTGGTGATCTCCTGCTGGTGCTCCATGCTGCTGATCCCTGGTGACCGGCCCATCTGCTTTTGCTGTTCAAAGTAAATCAACAAATAATCAAATTATTCAGATCGTTAGCCTAAACTCCAATATACAGTTACAAAATTCCCTCTAAATATGCAGCCATCTTTATTAAAGGGATGCTATATATCACTGTGGAAGGGGTGTGGGTAATTCACTGACCTGGAGATAGACAGGTGTAATTGAAAACTCCACACAGGTGCCCAGTTTTATTTCAGGGGCGCGTTGGGTTTCTTTAGCCCGTAGAGGGCGCTGTTGGTCCGTGGTCTGCTTACCAACTATGGTAAACAGAACCACGGGAATACCAAGCAAGTGTAAGCAGTTCAGGCGCACTCGCAGGTGCTTCAAAACAATACTGCAAAAATCAAAGGCACAAAGAAACAGGAAAAATAAAACAGTAACAAAACTACAAAGAAAAGGTGCTGCACTCTGCAGCAATATCCCGGTCGCCGCTGCCCGTGCAACCCGGATCACCGTCCTACGCTGCCGGCTACCTAGCCTGCTCAGCTATCCTTATTCAGGGATCTGCCCAAGGGTTCCCCTCCCTCACTGTCTGCTCTGAACCTCCGTTCCGTTCCGTTCAGTCGTGGACCAGCGTTTCCGCGCACTCTGCGCTTTTAAAAGGGCAGATCTGAGGAAACTACAGAGCGTTAATTTATAGGGCTAACAATCTCCCAAGACGCGCCTCTCAGCCATTCAGAGAGGGGGAAAGTCCACACACCCACTTTCCCACCTCCCCGTGTCACTGCCATGACTCGAGGCGGTTGTTGGAAGACTGCCGCCCTCTTCCTGCAGCCCGTGAACACGCCAGCAGAGTCAGCACAGATCTCTCCCTGTTACAATCACCTACAGTTTCCTACTATAGTAGACTCTCGCTAATCCGAATGTCGGTAGTCCAAACTGATCTATAATCCAAACCATGCTAGCATAATGAAATGCATGCTTATAGCAGCTGTAAAAACAAACTATTATCATAATTCTATGAACTGTGCATGAGCATACACAACCGTCTTCAATTAAACAGTGATTACTGATTTTTGATAGAATATAATTAAAAACAAACTTTAGATGAGTCAGTTTTAGCATGGTTAATAATTATGATTATTAAATGGGTAGGAACAATTGGCAAAAATACTAGATTCTGATTGGCTGAGACCTTGTCCTTAGCTATTAGCTATCTGGTGATAACACAACAGTGCAAAAGCAGCTTCATCACAGTAAACAATCAATACGCCCACTAACTGTATGACTGGGTCAACAAAATCACTCGAGTCAGTCAATATAATAGCAATCCCTGAGATTAACTACAAAAGTTCAAAAGCTGAAAACATTGAAAAAGATAATGTCAACATCTCGCCATACTGAGGTAAATGAAGCAGATTTAGACAACCTAGAAATGAATACAGCTGAGGAAAACACCAAGCACTAGACAAAGCTCCGTCTACTGGACAAAATCCACACACATGTTGAAAATGAATGGCAACATCCAGTTCAAGATCTACAAAGCCTAAACAAGGAACTATTATCAAAGCCCCCAAAAAAGAAAATATTATAGAAAATGGTTCAACATCAAATGTTTTATTGTTAAGCTAACAACGTTAGTTACTGTGGAACTACTTTTCTCTCAGTGGAAGGTTACACAAATAATTATTTAAAAAAAAACGTAGTCCTCTATTTACCAACAACACCTCATTAGACCCATTTATTGATAGCAATATTACACTACAGGGTCTGTGTGTTATCATGAGATATCACCACTGCTTGGGTGGTTGAAGGCACTCAACTTCATCTCATGCCTCACAACGCACCCAAGGCGTGGTGATACCTCATGATAACACACAGCCTGACGTGTATTAGTGCTTAATTAAGGCTACGGTTTTGTCATGAAGGTCACAGAAATCATGAAAATCGGAAATTTGAAAAAAAGTAAATTAAATAAATGGAAAAACGCTTTTGATTAGGCGCTTCCTTTATTTCCTGTATCCTATACTTCCTATATCTGTAAATTGTTTGGTTGTGAATGCACGCAGCATTTACATGTAGCTATGTAGGTCAGAGAATTAGATAGCTGAATGAGCAAGCATGTGAATCGCTGACAGCTAAAATTTAAAAAAAATGTCAGTGAGTCGAACAAATACATCGGAGAGCAGAAGTTTACCAACTTAGAGGCAATATGCTGTTTGGTTCAGAATCGTGGAAAACTGTATTCAAGCCTGGTTCATACAGTACCTCTTTTGCAGATGAATGTGATATGCCAGACGCAGACAGCTAGCTGTGCAGCTTCAATATTTGCTGTATGGGACGCATCGCGTCGCAGCCCTTGTGACTGCATGTTGTTCATACTTTAAATATAAACTGCATTTGTGAAATTGGATACATTTACATTTAAATAGATGTTGTGAGTTTTTTTAACACTATGCAAGGGGATTAAAAAAAATCTAAAGCAACGTCATTGATACATCCGCCCTCTCAATCAACAGAGAACCCAAAAGAGAGAATTTCAAACATTATTTAGAGATGCAAGTAGTGACAGTGAGACATTTGAGCTATTTTAGAATGACAAGTGAAAGGTTTGACGATCTGTTAAGGTTGTTCACCTTCCCAGAAAAAACACATGTCGCAAGATTGAAGATGACGTAATTCGGACTTTTCACACAGGATCGAGACCTTTGACTCCGAATGTCTGAAGTATTTACTGTAAAGCAACATTTAAACATGTCAGCACTCAAAATAAACAGTCTACATATTGCTGGTTTTGGTGTACTAATTAAAATCGCTTATTTATGTTGATGTAGCTAAAACTACATTTGGTGAACTTTCCATGAAATGTACAAAAAATTACAGAGACAAAATCGTAGCCTTAAGATCCGTACTCTGAACCAATCAATAAACAGGGTCATGTCCTACCTGGTTTGGATTAAGTTGAGTCTACTGTTTTTTTTTGTTTTTTTTTTAATTTCTTATTATATTCTATTTGATTCTCTACTCTAAAAAGTACCTCACTTATGGGATTCAGTGCACAGTGCAATGCTAATACGCTTCCCCACCTTCAGTATCTAATCCATACTACTATGACTTGGTAGATCTCGCAAGTCGTAGAAAAACCTTATTAAGGCAGAGATTAAGTGGTTTCTGGGAGTTCTTGTTAAATAAATAAATAAATAAATAAATAAAAATGGCAGAAATTCAAAAATTAGAATGCAACATCGAAATAATACAAAAATAAAAAAAATACAAATAAAATGTGTCTTTCATAGAACCTATGGAGTGAGTGGTAATAGATATAACAAGTTAGTTTGTTTGCTCTATAGCCTTTCATTAAACGTATACATTTTACTTTACAATTTAGGATGTAGATCATTAGGCTATCAAAACACCTGAAATAATAATGTAATCATTACTGTATGAGCATTTACATTCGAAAGACCTGAAACCTATATCAAAGCTGCTCATAGAGCTTGTGACGCAGTCATGGCCCGCCCCCGATGGCACAAAAGCACTGCGAACAACGTCATTTTTCCTTCAAGACTGCTGCAATCATAGATGCAGCGACCTTGAAGATTAATAGTTACATTTATATTTTAGGAAACCAGGGTTATACTAACCCTTATCAAGTACAAAATGTATCCATTACCTAATGGGTATGAATACCAAAGCCGTAGCAAGGCAATACTGCAGAACGACTGGAATGCTACAAGGCTAAGCCGAGAGGCTGCCCTGTGCGTTACCATTTGGAACTCCAGTATCAGTAGTAAAATAGGTAAAACGAATACAGAACAGAATGCATTGTATTGATGACGTTTACATTTAACAAAAACAATGTTATTTTGATTCTTGCACCCTTGCATGTATAGACCTTATCCTTCGGGCACTGCAGCAAACCACAACTCAAATCCTGCTATTTATTTGAAAAATGTCGCATGACTCTCGCAATGTATGCTAGAGATCTCGCTATGAAGACACAACAAATATTTAAATTAGTATATTGCGGCTGTTTTCGTCAACATATTTTCTCTTAGTACATATACACGACAAAATGTATATTTTGTGAATTGTCGCAGCGAAAATAAAATTGCGGTATTTTTGCGCAGCGACTGGTCCATCTTAGTGCATCTACCCCTAAGTCTGTAGAACCTAGTAACTGGATAGAGCGTATGGAGCTGTCTCTCTCTGTCAGACTGGAAAGGAGGCGATGGAAAGCCTTAAAGTCCACAGACTGGTTGATATGGAATGCCGAGATAGTCTTCGGCAAAAAGACTGGATTGGTACGGAGCATAACCTTTGTCCTGTTCTCCATAAAAAAAATTAAGCAGGCTTTTGCAATGTAGAATGCCTGCATCTCACTCAGATGCTTTGTGGAGGTAATAGCAAGCAAGAAAGCCACTTTGAGCTTATAATACATATAATTTGTATAAAAACACAATAAATGCAAAATATCTTATCTGAACCAGCTCTCCTGTCAAGTCAGTTCTTGAAAGCAAAAATGGCATTGAGGTCTGTGACCGCAGTCCTTTTGTTCCAGCGGGGGTGGGCCATGACTGTGTCACAGGCTCTACGAGCAGCTTTGATATATCTTATTCAGGTTCTGGGGTCTTTGAAGGTAAATACATATACAGTAAATGTTTAGCCTAAATTTCAAGGGAACAATGCTAACACATGTGCATTTAATGTATGCTAAAACATACACTATTAAATTCTTATGTTAACTAAATTAGTATGGTCAACTGGTTAAAGCAAAGGACAAGAAAACAGGAGATCGATCTAATGTGTTATAATGTGACCTTAGGTGTGTGTTAATGTACAGTGGAGAAACTAAAGTAATTCCAGTCGGGTCAATGTGCCACACCTTAAGTCCCTCCAGTTCCCCCTCAAGCTGTTTGGAGTACTGTTCACTTCTTTCTCGCAGCTTCTTCTCTTTCATGGCCTCAGCTGTAGCTTCTTCTGCCTCAGCTTCCAGCTAAGGAAAGAATAAAGGGCCTTGTTAAGTTAGGATGAAAATAAAATGGCACCCTCCAGCCCCCTGCCATCTCCATACCTCATAACAAGTCACCAATCAAAATTTTAAGAACTGGGCCAGTGCAGTATCACAGTACTGTGCTATTTTTGTCTAACTTTTTAGCCTGAGGGGTTTCTTTCCTTGTGAAGAGAATGATTGTTGTTCCCTAAGGAGAAAAATTACAAAATCTTAGTTTGAGACTCACTATAGTAATACAGAGAAGGCACCAAAAAAAAGTGTCTGTAGGTGGCTCACAGCTTCCTGCCTCTTTTTGACTATTCTATATGAACTTCAAAATAATTCAGTACAACATTATACTAGTTATGGCAACTGCCTTATGATTCAGCAATAAACCACTTCCAGACATAATTGCCTACAATTGTCATAATTCACCACCCCACTGGAACCTATTAGCCTCAAGTATTTATCATTTTGCTGAGTGTGTAGATCTTGCACACAGAATGCCAGACAAAGCACTTGAAATGTTTAAACCACATCAGGTCCAATATAAACTGATTGAGTACATTAATAAATCAGGTTTTCATCATTTATTTAGATTTACTAATTTATAATTTGTTTATAAAAGTGTTTGGTGGCTACCTCTAATCAAGTTGAGAGAGTACTTTCTCTTACTGTTTGTATGACGAACCTAACAAAGCAAAGCATGTGTGAGAAATACATTTGATTAGAGATAGCCACCCAACACTAATCAATATTTCTATTCAAAATAAGTCCAATATTCTGGACTTGATTCTCCCATTGTTAATTTGTTCTAGAATGCATCATAAACATTCTACAATTGTAAAGCTCTTAGTAACCAGCACAAACATAAAAACATACTTCAACTGAGAATAGGAAAATCTGAAAATATCTATAAACAATTAAATGTCCTTCCTTGTTTATAGTAGTTCATTAGTATAATTATATTTAAAGTTTCAAATAATTTAAGGTTTCAAATATGATCAGACCTAAAAAAAAAAAAAAAAAAAACATTGGCAGAAAAAGTATGAAATGCACTTATTCATAAAATCAAATTTATTAAATCAAGTAGGATCATATTTATTATATATATATATATATATATATATATATATATATATATATATATATATATATATATATATATATATATATATATATATATATATAAATATATAATTTTATGTTAAAATACAACAGATTGTCATAGATTTTAATATTTTTTGCTTTAAAAATCTGAACTGCATCGTGCTGGAGGACACTACAGTTTGCGCAGGTAAATTTCACCTAACAAACAATTCCAGGATTACTTTGAGGGGAGTTTGCACCAGACAAATGAAAGCAATGATTCAAGATGGAAAGAAAACTTTCTGGGAAACTATCAACCAGCTCAGTGAGCCCAACAACTCCAACTCAATGAAACTGCTCCTGAAGATGACATAGCCTAGAGCAGCCTCCCCTCTAGCCTCTAGTGTCTGGGGGATCCCTATCCAGCAGCAGGGACCCACAGATTCAATTGACAGTCTGTATTTTGTGCTCTAGTTTGGCTTTGTTATCTTAGGAGAGGCCTACCTCCTTCTTTGCTCTTTCAGCCTTCCGGACATCCTGCCGCAAGCTCTCCACCTTCTGCATCACCACCTCCATCTCCTCCTCTTTGTCCCGCAGCTGCCGGGAAAGCTTCTGTTTGTGGGAGCGCATGTCTGTGACTCGATCGTTCATCTCTGAGAACTCCTGCATGGCCAACTTCCTCTGGATGTGGGCATCCTTCAGCTCTTTGGTTTGGGATTTTAGCTTTTCGCTTGTATCAGTCAGTTCCTAAGACAAAACAAATGGAATGCTAAATTCCATTCTGTATGGCTTTTGTAGCTTGTCAGTAAGTTTTCTACACCATACTCTGCCTAACAGTGGAAGCTAAATGTGTTGCTAATGGTGGTCAAAAAAAATTACATGTACAGGACAAGATGTATACAAATCACAATATTACATATATGGTACTTTAAAGTGTGGGGTACACCTGAAATATACAGTACTGAAAGAAACTGAAAACCAGCGTCTCCCTTCCAGTCCTTAGCTGTAACTTTGATTACCTCAATACCTGGCCCCATAACAATGGAACCAAACACTCTTCTGACCTCATTTCTGTATTACTTTAAAAACAAATTACGTGTAATTATTTAACATTATCACTACTGTAGCTGAGATGTTTTTATTTCAAAACAGTATGTAACGTATTTATTTGTTTTAAAATACAGAACAAGAACATGAGCGCTTTAAATACACCAAAGCATAGACTATAAAATACATATTTTTTGTAACAAAGGATATAATTAATGTTTGTATTTGACATTGGAAATAATTAAGTGAAGGGAGGTAAACAAATTAATGAAAAACCATCATGAATCTCCAGTTACCTTATACAGATCATCCTTGTCCTGCTTCAGCATTTTTATTTGCTTTTCAAATGCCTTCATATGCCTGGAGGCTTCTTCCAGATCTCTTCTTGCATGGCTTGCTTCTTCAAGCTGCTGTTCTAACTGGCCTGACTCTAAAACAGGCAAGAATGAAAATGAAAAAAGGTAAAAACTTAATTTTATTGCATGACTTACTTTGTTGTTCAACTATAAGCAACTAAAAGATTTTGACTATTTCACTCAGACAACATTTATTTCAGAATCTGTATTATAAAAACAAAACAAAAAAATCAAAGTTATCTTTTGAGTTTTACATTTTAAAGGATTTTTAACGTAATTCAGACTTGGTAGGGTTCCTGGGCTCCTAAAAAAGCTTAAAAAAAACACAACTGGAGTTAGTACCCCGTACTAAGCTTAAAAAATTAGGACTAAAAGGATGTGCATTTAGAAAAAGTGAAAGTGCATTCTGCAACTACTGTCTATCCTAGGTTTGTTCAAACTCTGACAGGAGTGCTACATTTAAGATACGCAGTTATATACATGGATAATACTTGTTTACATGTACAGTATCCATAAATTAACATTAACTATATTTTACATAGAGTCCCATATAGTCAACACATAATTAGCTTGAAATTAGTAACATGTAATAGTAATAAGGTTAATGATCAGCTTACTAGTAACATACTGGCAAAATATGAGGCAATGCTAAAACACAGCATGACAAAGAAACAAAAGTAATCGTTCTACATGGCATGCTATACGATACGATTTGTTTTTGTGTTAGGGCTCCTGTATATGTTTCTAACTCAACACGTATACTCTTTTACATAATGTAATAGGAACAACATTCTCCACAGCTCCAAGTAAACAGGATGAACTGATGAAAAAAGAAAGCTTACGATTTGTTAATCCTAATTTTAGAACCAACATAGCATGACACAAACCTGACCAGTCTTACAATGTTCTTGCTTGAAATAAATTACAGAAAATTAGTCTGTCCTTGCCAGTTAGAATGGAAAGTGTATTGTGAAGGTATTGTGTTGCTTGTGAAATCTGCAATATTGAGTAACAAACTGAATTAGATACTTCAATGCAGCTAGAAGTTACTTGTGACTCCTACAGTGATTAATGTCTATTTATTTATTAGAATTCTGCAAGCACTGGAACTTTCAAAACACAGACAAACTAATGAAAAATATGATTAAAAAAATAAACAAGGCAAAGATCTTAGCTCACTCAATAAAAAGATAAAGATTTAAAAGAGAAGCTTCAAAACACTAAAAATAAGTCGGGGGGAATTACAATGCCCTTTAATCCAAAAATGTGTATTGTAAAAGTGAAAAACACTGTAAATGTTACAAACCTAGAAATAAAAAAAACTTAATACTTAAGTATTGTAACTTCAATGGGCACTGTTCTCCTCTGAAAAAATATTGTGTCCATAGCAACATTAAATGGTTTTGTTAATTTCCCTCATAGTATTTAAAGCCTTTATTTATTTTTGCTGCTATTTTCTATATGTTTGTACTCCATTTGATCTCAAGTGATATTATAGACTGATATCTGGTACTATTTTATATTGCAGTGTTTGTTGTGCTGCTGGTTTTTCCTTTATAAAAAGGTGCATTCTATTTAAGCTGGGTACAGTAATAGAACCATTTACTGTATATGTCTGAACCATGACACAAAGAGAAGGAATATTGCAACTGCTTAAAATTCAGGTGTGCTCACATAAAAATGCATTGGGTTTGCTATCAGGATACAGCTATCACTATGGTATGCCTTGTTTGCCACAAACGACGAATAAAAGTTATGCCTAAAATATACTGATGATTCCAGCGAGTGATTTTACAATTACCCAAGAGCAAAGCTTGTGATTTGTACTTTAGCTTGTTTTAGGATAAACTGAAATGAACAAATCCTAGCTGTTCTTATCACATCAGGTACCTTTCAAACAAGGGTGTTAAACCAATTCACCTCTTCATTAAGGTCAGCAGGGGGAGTTGGTACCTTCTGTTTATCAAATTTCAGCTAGAATACTATCGATATTTGAAGAAAAACATGGAGCAGTTTTGGACTGAAATGTCTGACGACTTCTTGGAAATACGACAAAATAAGGTAATAAATCAGGAATATGTTTGCAAAGAAATCTTTCAGACTAGAAGAGTACTTAGCGCCTGATACAGTTTTCTTTAAAAAAACAAATAAATAAATCTGCACAGTTATTTTTCTTTCTTTTTATTGGCAAAGTATAAAGTTTCCTTCTTGTTTTCTACAAAAAAAAGTTATAACCTTGACCTGAGAAATCTAAACCACATGCTACAATGTCATTAGCACGCTGACTGGGTATATAAGATGTCCTGATTTATGGAGGTCCCTGACGGGTTGTAGGATGAGGAATTTGATAAAACAGCTCCAGATGTCATTTTTCTCTAAAGGTGGATTTTAACAAGGTTCACCACTAGCTATGCAGACACAGCATGCACAATATATAACCTGACAAATGATGGTTTCATTTAGGGTTGATCTTCCTGCAAGACCACATGCTTTCAAATAGTAAAGGTTTGCTTGGATTTTTTATTTTTTTTTAAACATTTACAACAAATGTTTTAAAACATATTTTTAAATAAAATGTGGTGTTGTGAAGATACAATTTGAAAACAAGAACACAACACGAGACTGAGCAGAAATTGCGGAAGGTTTTTGGTAATTGGCCTTTACCACAGGAAGTGATACAGCAGACTATGAAGTTAGTGTTGTGCCTATAAAATCTACAGAACCCTTATGTAAAAGTAGGCAGTGTTAATAAGACTTTAAAGCCTTACTGCACCGTAACTTAAAATGACACACCCACAAACAAGCATGAGCATGTAACTGCAAAGATATTTGTCAAGCAAAACTGTTAAGAGATGGCTCTGTTTTTTGCCCTTCAGTCAATCTGGTAGAAATCCCAATCAATCACAAAAAACAGGGACAAGGACAATGAAGTTAACATGTCTACCTGAACACTCAGAAGCCATATCATAACATTAACACCATAATGTAAGTGACTTTTTTTTTCTTGACATACAAAGCAGTTGCAGATCTTATTACTCCCTTTAACTCTATAAAAACAGATTTACAAGTTTAAGGGTGGTGGTATTGTATGTTTGGATCATTACAATAGCTTGGTAGTATTCATTTCATCTTACCTTCAATCTGTTTTTTAAACTTTTCTATTTCTTCTTTCAAGCTTCTGATTTCTATTTCTTTGCTTGCAGCTACTGGTCCATCTACACTGGAATACTGCAAAGCCTGAACCGTCTGTGTTGATTCTAAAAGAGACATTTAATTTAAAGTTATAAGCTTTCCTTTACCTTTATTTTGTGTGAAAGAAAAATATGTACTGAAAAGTACTGTTTGAGATCACTTAAAAATAGATTTTACTGTGGTTGTCCCAAAGAGATAGCCACAAACAGGTACTATAATTTTAAAGGAATCATAGCCTAGTAGGCATCACTAATCTCTATGCAGAGTTAAGGTCTCTACACACCAGCCACGATGCAACAAGCGAATGTGTCGTATGACGCACCGCACCACGACAAAAAATAAATTGAACGTGTATTTTTGATACAAGCTGTTCATACTGCTTGCGATGCGACGGTCAACATGAGAAAAAATAGGACTGGTGTCTATTTTTGCGAATTTGTTGCGCGGCAGCAAGGGAACTGACCAATTAGGAACAGCTTCCCATGCGCGCCTTCAGTAAACAATGGTGAAAGAAAAGATCATTCTTGCAGTATCAAAATGCCTGAAGGTAAACGATAGTTCCAATCTCAAGTTAACTCTCTTGCAGCATAAACTTGTATTGGCAGGTATCATGGCTGCTAAAAAAAAACTATATTACAGTCATGGTGGTCTTCTGGACTTCTGTTGACAAGCTCTGCTAGAATAGATGGTGCTCAACCAACAACAATCAAGGCTTGGCACTTAACAAAAATTATAAAGACACGGTGATGATTGAGAACACCTGTTAGTCCATTTCCTGGGAACTGGATATAGCTGGTGTGTATGACTTGATTACCTTTACTGAAATAAGTATTCTGAAAAGCTACTACGTATTCTTCATGTTTATTAGCTGTATAACAGGACTATCATATGTATTTTTTTTTTTTTTTTTTTTTACATCTGATGATACAAATCAATGGAGAGTCGCCTGTCACACTGTGTTTGCTTGTCACCACTGGTGTGAAAGATAGTGTCGCAACGAATGTACCATTTTACCGCAGGACAAATCGCATTGTGTCCAGTGTGTGCACACCTTTATTCTTACATTATTTCAAGAACAGAGAATTCTGGCCTTCTGGAGAGAAGAAACAATGCAAGGGTGAATTTAGCTGAACTCCAGCTAGTGGAATTCATGACAACTCAATATTGGAACAAACATTCCACATTTCATGTAAAGCTACTGAAAATAAACATTTTACTTGCAAAATAAACTAATTTAACAATAAAAGTGTTGCACCTTGAAGCTTCCTGCTTAGCTCAAGCTTCTCTTGCTCTAGACGTCGTATTCTCCTCTCATAAGCTTCAGTTGCTAAGCTATCCTCTAGACTTCTCTGGACTCTGCTGTCAATTTCTGTTGAAGTGGGTCCGGAGACCTCCCTTAAGCATCCTCGGTCAGAGAGAGTACTAAATAAAAAAAGGAAACACATATTATTCGAATCCCAGGTAGAGGCTGGGCAAACAGATGAATACAGTACAGATATATTGCATTTCAGTTGTATTGCCGCTTGAAGGAGCAATTGCATTGATGCGAATGCTGTATGTTTATGACTTTTCATTCTTGCTTGAGTGTAAAAATCTACTATCTACCTCTAATTGCAACTTGATAGTAATTATGCAATGCAATCAGACGTGTGTCTGAAATACTGTAGATATCCATGTATTAGTTTTCAAATATTTTTTGTATGATACTTTGTCATCTGTGAAAAGGGGAGTGATACTGTACAGGCAGACAAAGTAGTGTAGCGTAGTGTGTTCAACATTTCACTGCAATAATTACACTATGTAACACAATTTTTGTTCCTGGGTAGTAAGTGTTATTTAGAAGATTTAGAAGCGAGTAGTTTTTCAAGATTTACGATTATACTGTAAATACAGTATAATTGTAAATCTCGAAAAACTATTCACTTCCAAATCTTTTGTAGTAATTTTTGTATTACTTTAGTATAAATACATGTTAATTTGGATTCTTATGTTGTTTTTTTCTGACTTTATGTGAACGAAAAAACACACATTTGCCTGTTTTCCAATTGGAAATAGTGATATTTTGAAATATCACTGTCCTGGTCACAAAAGCAAAGTTTGTGGGGAATAATAGCCATTTTCTATACTTTTGAGGCATAAGCAATTAGGAAATAACACTTACTACCCAGGAACAAAAAAAAAAAAAAAATTGTTACACGGTGTTATCATTGGACTAGAACCCTTTTAGAAAGTAAATACAAATGCACGTATACTATATAAAGGCTTGCTACTTTTTGATTTTAAAATCGCTAAACCTTGTTAAACGTTCAACTGAAATAAATGTACATAGGATTAATGTTGGTAAAACCACTCGCTGTTTTTTATTTTCTTACCAAAAATAAGAATTTAAAAATCATCCCTAGTTTGTGATATTTTTATACTTCTTGTCTGTCCCGTCTCTGTTCCACTCCGAATGGCTAGTGGTCGCTGTCAGTCAACTCAGTGGTCCCTTAATAGATTAATGTAGTTTCACTGTCAGTCACGTCATCCTGTTCTGACATATCTTCTTGACTGAAGCAGCGCTAGAATGCTCTCATTCGTTTAAATGACTGTCAGTCACCAAGACCTGCAAAGACTGTGCACTTTCACTTGCAAGCTATAGCACCTGTCATTCAAAGCACCTACATTTTTGCTATAGGTATATATGGTGACAGTTTCTAAATTGATTTGAAAATGGGGTGCAAGAGGAAAACACTTAATGACTATTGTGCACAGTCTCCGTGGCAGGATAGAGCAGGCTTGTCTGCTTTACCTTCCAGTGACTCAGTCCAGCTGTGCTGAAGCAGGAGAGGGGTGGAGCTCACCCGTAATAGAAGTGCAAGTTAGTTCTGTTCACCTATCTAATGTTTTGTTCTGTGCATAATATTTTTACTTGTAAATTTATGCTGTCTGCGTAATACACTTATATTCTGCATTTTCTATGGTTTATTTTGTTTTAATTTGTGTAAGATCTTTATCTATACAAGGTATAGCTTCGCTGTGACCAAACATCATTTCAATTAGAATGTTGGTAACAGTGGTTTTGCTGCACGTTACAGTTTTTTTTTTTTTAAAGAACAAAGGTTGGTTTCACCCATTCTCTGCTCAATAAAAAATAGATTGAAAAAACATTAAATTGTTTAAAAATAAATGTCGACATTATTTCGATTTGGCAAAAAAAAAAAAAAAATCAAATAGTAGCAAGCATAACTATATATAATTCCAAGGTCCAAAATACTGTATCTAGGTATGTCACATACTTCTGAGAAGTCATTTGTTGCAGGGATACACCAGACAAGGCAGACGTCAGATTCCACTAATTTTATACAACTGGCTACACATTACCCACATGTATTCCAGCTTTACTGGTAAAATAAGATATACAGGGGTGTTAAAATCCTATCTGTAAAACACTGTTACGTAAATCTTTTTTTCTCTTTAAAATCGGAGCTCACTTTGTGAACTGTGTAACAGGGGCGCTGAGGGTGTGGCAGCAAATGAAAATTGACCATGCATGACTTGAGGATTGAGCAGGTTTCCACTGATATAGGCACATTTTATTAAAAACAATAGTGACTGGTTGAGTTGTTTTCAGTGTTTGATAGGGTATATCCAGATTATCCTGTGTTTGGTTTCTCAAATAAAAAATGTATATATTTCTTACAAGAGAGTCTACGGAGAGTGCAAAGCACCAGAAAGCTATACTAGGCCCTTTGCATAATTATTATGTTGGCTTTAATAAAAGGTTTCTCATTGTTAGTTACAGTGCCGTAAAAAAAATATTTGCCCCATGTCTGATTTGTTTCGGATCATTGTCTTGCTGCATGACCCAAATGCGCTTCAGCTCACGGACGGAAGGCCTGACATTCTCCTGTAGAATTTTCAGAAACAGAGCAAGATTCATGGTTCCTTCAATGATGGCAAGTTGTCCAGGTCCTGATACAGCAAAGCATCACCAAATCATGACACTACCACCATCATGCTTGACCACTGGTATGAGGTTCTTACTGTGGAATGCAGTGTTTGGTTTTCGCCAGACATAACGAGGCCCATGTTGGCCAAAAAGTTCCACTTTTGACTCATCTCTCCATAGAACATTGTTCCAGAACTCTTCAGGATCATCCAGGTGCTTTTTGGCAAACTTGAGATGAGCATTAATGTTCTTAGTGAGCAGTGGTTTCTGCCTTGCTACTCTGCCATGAATCCCATTTTTGTCCCAGTGTCTTTCTGATGGTGGAGTCATGAACACTGACCTTAGCCAAAGCGAGAGAGGCTTGCTTGATCCTTGGATGTTGTTCTAGGTTTCTTTGTGACTTCTTGGATGATTTTACGCCTTGCTCTTGGAGAAATTTGGGCAGGACGGCCACTCCTGAGAAGATTCACTACTGTCCCAAATTTTCTCCATTTGGACAATATGGCTCTGACTGTGGTTTGGTGGAGCCCCAGAGCCTTAGAAATTGCTCTGTAACCCTTTCCAGACTGATAGGCATCAACAACTTTTTTTTCTGGAGGTCTTCAGGAATTTCTTTTGATTGTGGCATGATGTGCCTCTAGAACCTATGTGTTGACAACTTCACTCTGATGGTAAGGGCCAAAGTTAGTCAGATCTATATTGGGCAGGGCTGGCCCAAATCAGGCCTGATTGTTAACCAGAGTATTCAAACAGCTGACCTTAACTATCCCTTTAATTAGGTTGAGTTAACTAGGGGGGCAATATCTTTTCACACCTGAAGACTGCATGTTTGATTACCTTGCACAACAAACAATGAAAGAAGCACCAAACTTTGTCATTTTTTCTCTCAGACTCCCTCTATATACTACTACAACCCACAAAAAGATCTGACCAAATTCAATGTGAAATGTTCAAAAATGCAGAAAATCAGACAGAGGGCAAATGCTTTTTCACGGCACTGTACTATAGTTTTTTGTTCAGGTTAATGTTTTTAATGTTGTAAACATTTTAAATGGTACATAATTAAACGGTAATGTACTAAACATTTACAGTACATACTTTTTTTAAATTTTTATAATAACTGCCAAATAAAAAGCAAATAGAAAGGAAATACATGCATTTCCAAAGAGATTTTGTGCATCACTTGTAATGAAAATGTTTAAGATTTACTGTTTGGTATTCTGTCCTAAACTAGCAGTTTGTCATTCATAAACTATTGTAACAAATTATATTTTGAATAAATGGGGGTGGGGGGTGAATCTGATTATTGCCTTTTATTGCAACCATAGTACCATTCAGTAGAATGAAAACTGTAAAGGGGTGCTTGAGCTGAAACCTTCAGACAGAAGGGGTACAGTTTAAAAAATACAAATAAAAAAAAGGCTGAAAACCACTGTTCTAGATAGGTTATAATAAACTAACAGAAGGTCTACACATTTAAACTGAGTACATTCATTTACTGTTAAATGTTTGGCTAATTGCAAACTGTTCACATTACATTAAATCATAACACACTATACTTACCAGTTACTAGTATATGTAAACCCAACAAAAGGTAAATGATGGCCAGAAAAGGCAGTGTGTGACGGTGGGGGCATCGTTTCCTAAAGAATAAAATACAATCAAATACTGTAACATTTTCATAGATTTCCCTTTTAACACCGTCCTATTTAAATGAGTATTGGGAAACAAAAGGAGTTATACAGAAATAGCTCTAAGATAAACAAATACAAAACATTGTTATTGCCTTCTACGGCACTGACAAACATTTTATTTTGTGTGTGTGTGTGTGTGTGTGTGTGTGTGTATATATATATAGGGGTACTCAAGATTATTAGTGTAATAATAACACTATAACATTAAAGACTATCTGCATGAAGGTAAGCAATCTGTTCTTTACAACACTTCCAGTACAAACAACTAACCACTATTATAAAATAACCCAAGCTGCACGATGTGCATAATCATCATAATACTGTACCTGTTTGCATGTTAGGTATTTAAAATCATGACCACTTACTCTAGGTGGTCAGGCTGTTGTGGTTTTGTGAATTAAAAAATGCCAACTCAGCCTTCCATTCCTTTGATACCTACATCCCCACCACACACACAGCTCTAGGATGAACTTAAATGTTACGTTCTATTTTTCACAAAAATAAGTTGTAGATAAAAGAGAACAGTTCACATACAGAATTCTTTAAACAATCATCATCTACGTCAAAGTTGGACGTATCGGTAGGACTGCTGACTTCAGGGATATAAGGTGCCTCACAGTTTCGGATGTTGTCCCAGTCAATGCCAACAAAAAATTGGTGCTTCTTAAAGTCCTCAATGCCATTCTGGCCAAGCCGGTGTTCCCTGCTGCAAATAAGCCTTCGAATCAAGTCCTTGGCATTTTCAGATACGTCCATTAGTTGTGCAGGAAACTGAAATCTCTCCTAAAACAGAAGTAGCAATATCAATAGCAGTACTAGTAGTCTTATTAACTGAAGAATGACTATGACTGTAGTTATGCAATTTAACTCCTAATAACCCTATTTTTTATTTTTTATTAAATGGTATGTCAAAGTTGGTCAATAAAATGTAGAAATATGTGATACTTGGTGTCTAAATTCAGGAAAATATTTTGTGATGTTGCTAGGTAGGTCAAATCCTTGAAAAAAAGCATGAGCAGTGATGGCTCTTGAAAAATTATTGAACGGAAAGCAAACTATTTGTAGCTTTTGTATCTTAATATTATATTCCTTAATACAAGTCACCTTTTGTAAACATAAGAAATACAGTACCTATGAAAGTGTGCTTGTAAGCAGAATACATAAAACGCCAGTGCCATTTCTTGTTTAGACGATTGTATATTGTGAGTATCAAACCTAACAGAGACACGTGAATTGAAGGGTAAACCGTTTATTAGTAACTGGGAAAGAATCTGCTGGCTCTCAGTTACCATCACTGTGCAACAACTAAACCACACCATTATCTTTTCAATCCAATTCATAAGTACAAACAACCAAGTAAATGCAATATTCTTGATAACTGTCTGACTAACAGCAAATTAACATCCAATTTACCACCTTTTTTTTTTTTTTTTTTTTTTTTTTGGAATAGAATATAAATGTTCTACTTCTTTGGCTGAAAAAACATCCCAAAGGCTTTCATTATCCAGTGAGCAAAATTTGCTAATCAGTTGCACGCAGAGAACACTGCTGAGTGCTCCCTCACTAAGTAATTTATGATTTAAGATACTGTTGCATTTAAAAAGGGAGTGATTTGATTTATGTTGCAGAAGAAAAACAACTCCACACGTGTGAAGAATACTTTGATTTGTTTCACAAGGGACCAGCCTCGTTAGTATCTGGAAGTTACAGTTAGCATATATCACTTACTTTGTGGTTCATTATTTTTCCATATGTCTCCACTAAAGATTCTGCATAAAATGGAGTTTCTCCATAAAGCATTTCATACATGCAGACGCCCAGGGACCACCAGTCACACTCGGGACCGTACTTCCCCTTGCCATCCTCCATTGCTTGCAAGATTTCAGGGGAGATGTAGTCTGGCGTTCCCACAGCAACTGAAGACTGAACCTGCATTGTGGAAAAGAATATCAATTTAAGGTGTTGGATTTTAACTTTAGAATATGTGTGTAAGGACAGTAACTACTGTATCCTAGGCATTTGTTACCTATTTTACCTCACTCTTACCCCTAGATCACGACATCAAAAAGGTTTCAACAAGCAGCATGTCCAACTAGTGCAAAGGTTTTAATTTTTTACTGCAGTACAAATAGACTGGGTGGAGCATTTGTTATTTATTTTTGTTTGTTCGCTTAGGACTGGCAAGACTGGTATAAAAGTAGATTTGTTTTCTATTGGCCGTCAACAGTGTAGAAATTCTGAATTTATTATTTCTGTCTCAATTCTTGTTTGAAGGTGTATGCACTGTTAATTGGTCTACCACCAGAAATAAACATTACTGGTAAGTATTAAATCATGAAAAACAGTAAGTTTTCTAAAGTTAGAAAACATTTGTCTGTTTTCTCCCACACTTACTGTTCCATCTTCCATGAGTTTAAGGCAGGAACCAAAGTCTGCAAGCCGAATGTGTCCATTCATATCCATGAGAATGTTATCTGGTTTGATGTCCCTAAAAACAAAATGATTAAGTACTTATTACTCTAACTTTACTTCTCAGCAGGGATGCTCAAAATCTAGTGGCTGCAGGAGGATTTTCTATCTTGCCGGATATTTCTTGTTTATATTTTGTGGGGAAAGTCCATTGTAGAAGTGAACGTCGCTTTCTGCATTCTCTTACTACCAAATTGCTGTTTCAGCCACGCACATTATGACTGATTGGGGATGCTACCAATCAAACTGCTATTTCGGCCACATGCATTATGAATGATTGAATAACCTACCAATCAAACTGCTGTTTTAGCTGGACACATTATGAATGATTGAAGATGCTAACTTTTGTACATTTAACATGTTTTGGTCAGATGACAATAGAAATAAAGGAATGGATTACGATCTTCAATAAATACACCCAATGTTTGTTACAAAAAAAATACATCATAGAAGAGAGGTGGTATTCTTACTTCATTTTAACAAATAGAGTACCACAAGCAGTCCAAACAAAAAGTTTCCATCATTGATATTATACAACATTAATCGGAAAATAATACTAATTTGAGATAAACGTTTGGCAGAATTTTCCGAAGACTCCACCCTTTATCAAAGCTAAGCTCAGTCATTCTAACAACGTCCTATGGAGGCTTGACAAAACTTGAAAATAGCGTTCCAATAACTGTTACCTTTATAAGATGCCACACCAGTTTGTCTCAGTGATAATAACTTGCTTGAAATCATGATTTGGATGCGATATGATCAAGACAAAGATCAGTAATACAAGCAAGAAAATCCATACATTAAATTAAGTCAATGGTAATTGGAAATATAGTATTTACTGTAAGAATAGAACAGTCTATCAATGTTCATTTGTTATGAAAGGTAAGCTTAAAGTACACACAGCATCCAACATACTGAAGTCATAATACCATGTTTCCAAACAACGTTCTTATACTTTCAATCTTCAGTTGCAATTGTTTCTCTTTTTGACACTTCTTTTGTGAGGGTGGTTGGTTCTCATTCATGCATTTTTATAAGTTTGTTGCACTTTTGCCAACCTTAGACCTACATTTTTTAGTACTGAAAAGACATTTAATGAAGTTATTTAACAACTTAACAGAAAAATACATGACGTTTAACGTGTATCAGTTTTTCTTCAATTTAATAAACCTAAATATTTTACATCACCTATGTGTGGACTATTTCCTTATAAATAATTAAAAAATAAAAATTATTAAAAATAAATAAAATAATAGCAATCATAAATAAATTAAAACAAACGACAAATATGTTAATTTTCTATTAAAAGCCTTTGTGTGTGTCCTGGAATACTGTGATTTACATTGCGAGTTTGTAAATGCTTGTGAAGTCTGAGTGGAAAACATTGATTGGCTGTGCTAGCAGTCACTTCACGGTCACATTTCAGTCTCGAGAGAAAGGGAAGCCATACTACCGGACACTACAAACAGCCATGTTTAGTAAATGTACATGATGTGAAAGTGCAGTTGCTTATAACCACAAAGTTACACAAAATGTCAGTAGTTTTGGGGTAGGCTAGGCCCCAATCTTTGGACTTGGGATTAGGTTTGGCAACTGGTGATGGCAAATCTGGATACTTAGTAGGATATAACAAGTGGAGTTAACACTATATATTTTAAATAAAAACAGTTTTTATTAGGGCTGCAACGAAAGGTACATTTTGACCTTCGAAGGTTCGGAACACATTACTGAAGGAAGGTTCGAACCTTCGATGGTACTCATTTGCATCATTTATTGGTGACGTTACGATTGCTACTTGTTTATATTTGACTGAAAATCCTATTATTTTACAGGTAATCCACATTAATGGAATAAAACATTTACATGCAATTAAAAAATACACTATATAGAACAATAATCATCTTTTTAAAATTTAAATAAAAACACATTGTTTATTTACGCGTAATTGAGCCTGCTTGAGATATATACAGTAATCACTGCACAAGCACTGCACCCGAACTGAGCATAGTGTGTTGTCTACGGTCCTCCTCGGACTCGTGCAGGGGAGGTTTCCAAAACCACCGATTGGTTAATATAGCACCTTTGGCAAAAAGGATAGATATGTTCTTAATGTTACCCATGAGTCAATCCCAGTGAAAGCCACACGTGTCATCGATAGACAGCACATGAAGCTCACTTACTCGTCTGGCAGACGTAATGGCTATTAAAAACGCCACCTTCAATGAAACAGGCACAGTTCTGCTGACGCCATGGGCTCAAATGGGGGACCCATAAGGGCCCGAGGTACCAGTTCTAGATCCCACTTGGGGACCATAGTTTTCATGGGAGGATAAAGCCTCCGAGCCCCTTTAAGAAATTGCACTGTCAAGAAATGTGCCCCAGGGGACACACAGTCAGTTTTGTCACAGCACACTGATATTGCTGCCAGCTACACCTTCAAAGTGGACGCTCGTTTTCCTAGTGCTTGGCGTCCTAGCAGACTGTAGTATCTCTACTACTGCATCTGGCAAACCGGCCAGACCCAGAGTTGGAGCTGGGCTGGGTTCGGGCGCCATAATAGCCCTCAGGCTTGGCTCAGGAGGTCCTTGCGCAGAGGGAGCTGCCACCGCTGATCCGACAACATGTCAGAGAGGAGAGCAAACCAGGGGCGTCTCGGCCATCTGGGTGCAATCAGCAAAACCTGTGCTCTCTCCACCCTGATCCTCTCTAGTGTCAGGGGTAATAATGGTAGCGGAGGAAATGCATACAATAGCCCCTGTGGCCAGGGGTGAGCTAGTGCGTCTACTCCCAGGGTGCCCCCTGTCTCTCTCCATGGAGAACCATAGGGGGGGGCAATGAGTGGACTCGGCTTTGGCAAAGAGGTCGACTCATGCCGGTCAAAACCTCTCCCAAATCTGCTTCAACACTTGAGGATGCAGCCTCCACTCCAAGCTGTCTGGAGCTCTTCTGAACAGGAGGTCTGCTGCCTTGTTGTCCAAATTGGGGAGGTGAACTGCTCTGATGGAACGCAAGTTTCTGTGCGTCCAGGACAGGAGTCTGTGCACTGCGTGGTGAAGGCCTGGTGAGCGCAGGCCGCCTTGGTGGTTTAGGTAGGCTATGGTATTGTCCATCCGGACCAGCACATGTTTGTGCACTAACTGCTGGCGAAAATGAGATAATGCCAGGTTCACTACTTGCAGCTCTTGCGCATTTATGTGTGCTTGTTGCCAATGTCCCTTCATTGACCTCTTATTCCTCTCCCATTCCAGACCACTCCCCAGCCCAAGCTGGAGGCATCTGTAGTGATCATTTCCCTTTTGTGAGGGGATCCGAGGGGAGACCCGAATCGTAGATTGCCGGGATGGAGCCACCACTCCAGTGTCTTCTGGCATTGTCTGGACACTTGCACCAGACGGTATCGTCCAGATAGTCCTTGAGGATTTCTGATTGAAGGCGGGCGATTCTCATCACCTTAGCCACCACCTGGCGCTCCCCCATGCCTGCTTGTGTAGCTACTCCTGCAGCCTCTCTGCCAACTGATTCTGGTAGAGCACCAGTATGGTCATGGCATTTGCTGCTCAGGCCGACAGCGCTGCCGATGTTTAAACTTTTTCGAGCATCACATATGTCGTTCTGCAAGGCTTGGACGGACAGGTTGGGTCCTTATGCCCCTTGGTGAAGGTGGAACCTTGCACCAAAACCGTGACCGTGTCCCTGATAGTGGGGAATATGCCTAGGCCCGCTTCTTGGGCTCATGCAGAAAGAAGCAGAGACTCTGAGACCCTGGTGCAGGATCGGTGCTCGTCCTGCCTGGGCAGCTTAGCTGAGCACCGGTCACATTGGTGGAAGCCATCTGAAGACCCAGTCGACTGCACTGACATGTTTGCAGTTGCCCTACACACACACACACACAATAAATAATACACTCCACGAAATCGAAATTTGATCATTTTAGTTGGGTGATGGTGATATTCTCTCTCTCTCTCTCTTAAATGTGAACACCTTGGCTTGTGTCAGCCACAAATGCCAGTGGGCAGCCACCATCGCCGCCAGCGACCTCCCTGATGCCTGACCTAACTCCCCTATTAGGTCATCATCGCCTTAGCCACCACCTATATATATATATATATATATTGCTGCTCATATAGCGCTATATATAAGCTTTTTTGAGCATCACATATGTCGTTCTGCAAGGCTTGGACGGACAGGTTGGGTCCTTATGCCCCTTGGTGAAGGTATATATGCACCAAAATATATGGGGAATATGCCTATATTAGTCACCATCTGAAGACCCAGTCGACTGCACTGACATGTTTGCAGTTGCCCTACACACACACACACACAATAAATAATACACTCCACGAAATCGAAATTTGATCATTTTAGTTGGGTGATGGTGATATTCTCTCTCTCTATTTAAATTTGTGGCACACACACACATAACTATATATATATATATATATATATATATATATTATATATATTATATATATATATATATACATTTTGCTCGCCACACAGGCTCTCACAGGTTCTTCTCCCTTCTGAATCACCACCCAACACACAGGATTCTACTGAAACAGCGCTCACGTGCACTTTTAATAAACACAAAATGAAATAAACACAAAACAAACACCTAGCTCCTATTTGGAGCACTCACTAAACATAAACAGGAACCTAACTATCACGCAGGACGGCTAAACCGTTTACCTGCCACAAACATTCAAAAACACACCCTCACACAATACCTCAATACGACTGCTCACTCACACAGTCGGGCTCTTCTCTCAGCAGCAGCCTGGAACAGACTGGCTGCCTCTCTTAAATACCCTGCACCTGGCTCTAATTTACAATTACCACCAGGTGCAGGGGATTACTAAACAATAAAACAATTACCCAATTAAACCCCATAACACCCAAATGTGCATTCTCACAAGGTTTTTAGCAGGGAAGGATTTTAACCCCCTCCCTGCTATCTCACAATATATATATATATATATATATATATATATATATATATATATATATATATATATATATATATATATATATATTCACACACACACAGGGCTAGAAGCTAACTTTTTAAGACAGCAGTGAGGATTTGCTACCTGATAAGACTGACTATCCCAAACTATCACATAGTAGACCTATACTGTATTTAAATATAAAGTATTTATTGAAACCACCTTGTAAATGAAACGAATGTAATTCCTTGTCGAAATGTTTGTTTTATCCTTAAGTTCTGCAATAATGCAACCATATCTATGCATATCTAACCATATCTCAGTACAGTTAACCAGGTTATGTTTCATCGGTGCAAATTAAGTGATACGAAATTATCCGCTTGACTGGGATTTCGGTAACTATAACAAATCATACACACCTATAAAGACAGTGATTTAAACAAACAAAAAGTACAATGCATTGTATGACCTTACAAATTACAACCGAGCTGTTCTGAAAATGAAAGCTAATTCCAGCACGGAACCACTACATTTCAAAGATTCATGCAACATGTTATACTAACTGGTTTGCTAATAAATATGTATGCTCACACCCTGCCTTTTCACTGCATTATTAAATCCTGTACAGTGTAGTAATAACAGAATAAGGGATATCCACAAAGGAAAAAAAACACACGTGCTGGGTTTGTTTTATTAAGCAGCGACATTAATTAGCTGTGTGTTTAAGTTATAGTTTGTATAGCATTGTTTGTTAAAGCACACGTTTCACTAGTTAAACAGGAGAAGTACGCAAGGTAGTGATACGCTAATATAAAAAGAAACACCTTGAAAACGACCATTGCCAAAAATCCACATTGCTCTTTACTGTAGGTATATGTACTCCACTGTCCATACAATATGATTTGCATTGTGGGCCTAATGGGCAACTATATGGGGCGGTACAAACCTCAGTCATCTACAAATAGGGAAGCTCTATTAGCAATGGTTTCCCGCTTTTTGAAAGATACTAATTATGTACGTGTTAAAAAATAGTAATACCGGTAATTGTGTTCACTCAGGGTCAGTCATAAAACTGTTGCGTAAGGCATCAGAAAAATGCTGCTGCAGAAAAAAAAAAAGGCAACTAAATATACATTAACTTCGATCCCTGATAGAGAGATATACACATATATTGCTCCCTCGCTATAAGGCAGGGTTCTCGCCAGTGCTGTTGAGCGTAACAGTTCGTTACATTGTTACCTGGAAAACTGATGCTGTTAATCAGGGAACTTGGTTTGCTTACAATACTTGTTTCAGCTCTCAATACTCTTCAATGGGTTGGTTGTGACAGCATGCTCTTTAGTTTGGTGCGTGTAATGTATGCGACAAGGAGACGAGATTGAACTTCACTGAACTTTATTAGCACATTCCCACCTGTTGACAGATGAGACTAGATCCTGGGTGCGCCCCTGACACAGCTCTGTAACAACCAACACCATTGCAGGTCTTTATTATTATACCATAACTACGTTCCCTCTAAGACTTTCATTTAGTTAGCCACTGTGTCTAAAGTAACTTAACATTTTTTTTGAAGCTGCATGTTTCTGGCTTGCCATCTGTGAAAATGTTCTTTCGGGACCAAAGGGTATGTCTGAAGCCATGACTGCTTCACCTCCCTGTGACTAGTAGTAGTAGTATCACGGTCATATTTTAGTTGCGTGCATGGGTGACTGGTATTCCTTGGGCTGCATCTTTTGGAACATGATTCTGGTACTTGGTCTGTTCAATTTGTTTTATTTTTTTGTTTGATTTTTTTTTACAAGCAGCGCGGTCCGCTAATTGTTTCTATTAGAGCCTCTGTCCTCCTGCCAAACACAACGTTTGCGGCATGCATATGTTACGTGATCAAGCTAAACAGCTTTCATTGGGCAAAATAAAATCAAACTAAACAGTCTGTATTGACTCACACAAGTACATTTTTCAAAGCCTTCGCCACCGTGGCGAACTTCGGGAAAAATAGTTGAGCCACAAAGGAAAACTTTTCGCTTGTGGCGATGTGGCGAGCGGCTAGAGGGACCATAGCATAACAAGCTGGGTTAAATAAATAAATCATTCGGACGAAGAATTGTAATGTGAATTCCAAACAGTTTTGAGATATTCAGTCTTTTATTTCAAGGTCTTTAGAAGAAAATCCAAAGTTCCACAATTTTACAATAATCCTTTTGTATGACTTCAGTTTCCTATAAATAGATTTTCATATAGTATGTAGGTTTTAAAATATAAAATTTGGAACACAGTACATGTCCAGTTTTACTTGCGATAAGTGGAAAAAATGTTTGTTGTCTATTCCTTCATTATGGAACAACAGTGACAAACAGATTTTCCACTTATTCTTGCAAGCACACGTGTGATCAAGTATAAGTTATGTCTTAATGGTGCAACAATCATATATAATCGGAACAACGACCACAAAAGCAAAACTCCACAATCACATGATCACTGTAAAGAATATTAGAATGTTTAAAATGTGAGATGATGCACCTTATTAGTATAGCTTTTTTTAGTAATCAATAAGTAGCCTATGTTATTTTAAAATTACAAATAATACAATACAACTCACATGCAATACAATACAGCTAACAGAAACTACTACTATGCAGTAGTATTAAGTAGTATGCAGTAAATTTAAAAAGTTCAGAAAACCTAATATTTATTCTATTTTTGAAAGAAGAATAAAAACAGCCTTAATTACATCCACATAATCGTAGGCCATTTTAATGTTTTGAAAGGTAAAAACAGGTTTCTCAGTTGGACAGAAATGATAACACTATGGCAAAAATCTAGTTTCCCCTCCATGGAATGTCATCCTTGTGTTGCTAGGGATTACATCATCCTGTGATGCAGACTCTGCATCTACCTACTGACAACCATAGATATAGAATATTGTATACGCTGACAACTACTTCCACAAAGCGTAAGCTTGTGCATGACTTGTCCTGCCTCGCCTGCAGGGAGTTGCAAGGTTCTCCGTTTATCTCTCCGCCCCACTCCCACCACCACGCTGTGAAACATTCCTGGTGAGAACCCTATAAGGCTGTCGAGTATAACATGCCTCAGATATAACACTCCTACAGCATGTCCCCCAATTCCCTATGCTAGTAATTCATGCAATATTTCTACAGTAAATACAGTACCGGTGTTGTGCAAACTGTAAACAACTTCTCAGTCTAACTTCATTTTCTCCCTTTTGATCTAGTATCTGAACTGAAGAAAAGCTGCGCTGGCACTTTATAACACAGACATCTTATTCAGCATTCATTTTATAACTAAATAAATATTAGGCCTATTATGTGGTTATCTTTCCTAATGTATTTACTTTTTTTCTGCGAGACGAGCTGCAGCTTTCTCCGGTAGATGAGACGCTTCAGTTTCACTTCAGCCCCACTCCAGCAGCCGAACCTGGGGAGAGCCCATTCCCTCTTCCCCTCTCCTTCTCGCACTTGTTTTGCTTGTTTGTTGCTTCAAACTGAACTCCCAACCACCGTTTAGCAGTTTTTAAATTATAAATAGTGTGGCTAATTAGAATGATCCATGAGTGGGAATGTTACCTTTTTTGTAAGAAATATAGGGTTTATTACATGGTGCTTTATGTATGATTAATTCACAGAAAGTTACATTTTTGCTATATGAATAATAGAGGTCATGCAATATAATGCAGTAATCTGATGGAGACATAAAAACCTCTTCACATAGTGTCATTACAGTAGTACAGCTATTTGCAAAACTAACCAACAGTTTATGAGATCATATATTATTGCAATCCAGGAGTCATACAAGATTGTTTTTATAGGCAATTATCGTGTTCACCATGTACAGTATGATAAATGGACACAATCAGTGCATAAGGGCCCTCATTTTAAGTGAGAATCCTATAAACTCATGCTGTTAAATAATGTGCAGTGTTCCAGTCACATTCCAAAAATGTACAATCAGCACTCGGATATCCACTACCCAGATACACGTCAGTCGTGTTTTACCGCCCTTGTATTAAGAATAAAATCAATCCCCAATATAGACGTAACAAATTAATGCACTTACCCGTCATATGCGATTTCTGACTCTCTCACCAGTTTTCTGATACAAAACCCATCTCTTCAATGTTACAATTGATCTGAATATCCGTCACAGCCCGTATTTTATAAACAAATAAACAAATAAAAAAAAATGTCTCTAATGCCAAATCAGACTGTCTTGTATAGTGCAGTTACACAGCGCTTCCTCCAGTTTCACCTGACAAAAATGCAGCCAAAACAAAGCAAACAAGACAAGCTAGGGTAATGTAACAGTTAATCATCAAACAGTTTTAAATACTGTGATGTATTCTTTAGTTATCTGTTTTTGTGCTTTTTCATTTGCAAATGAACTGTGACATTAGCGCACATCGAGCACTATAGTCTGCAATTTTGAATACTGACTTTGGACACTGTTTTAATTCTTGTAATCTTTTGCTAAATTGCATTACCGTTTACATTTCACAAAGTTATGTGCATGGGTAACATTTAGATTTCATTTTGCTGTTGGGACGTTAATGGGGAATTTTTCATAGTGCTACAGTACCTACCAGATTTAACAGTATGTACTGTATTACAGTCCATGTGTCCAGTCGTCTCTTTTGGCAAGTTATATTTTCAGAATCACATTGTTCTGAATTAAACTACTTCTGTTATATAGTACTGTACCAACAAAACCAATACAGTACCTCTAAATGGAAGACTACTTTTAAAACAGTCATGTCAGATATGTATTTTTGATATTGTCCATTTTTTAGGGAACACAAAAAAGATACAAGGGTTGGAACAGGCCAAAAACAAATAATCAGGTATGCGTCACACTCGTTAACCGCTACTCAAGTCAAAATTTTATAGGGTTGGATATGCGAGTGCCGACTGTAATCACAGCACTAAAAATGCCCTACCAATTATTATTTTATATAACCGCACTATTTATGTAAATTGAAGTGGGAAATATTTATTTTCTGTCTGCTAAAGTCTCACTGTGACATAGAATACAGGGGGAAAATTATGCAAAATGTTGCTATCATTTAACACGCATGCACAGGTTTTATAGGAATTTTTTATGACACTGTAGTGACAAGCAAATTTATAGGAATACAATAAAGTCAAATCTACTAAACAGTGTGTGTGTGTGTGTGTGTGTGTGTGTATATATATATATATGTGGTATCCAATTGCAATTATATATTATTTTGCATTCACTGAGAATAAATCAATCTATGTATCTAAATGTGTTTGTATAAAATGATAAAATGTAATCTAAAAACAGGGATACCAGTTTTAAACACCAGTGGGAGCTGTGCATTACAAGAGCTTATCAAAGACTGCAAGAGGCAGAACCATCAAGAGAAATGAGGATGGGTAAACCAGTTACACACAATAAAGAAAACTGATTATTCTGGCGGGTGAAACGTGTTTCTTTTTTTCCCATCCAGTTTGACAGTACTGTATGCTAGACTGCCTATGAATGTTTGTGATGATCTCATCAGTAATATCATCAACAACAATGTATGATTGCTTTAAGGCACATACATATCACTGAATAGAATTTAAACATAACAGGTGCCAGTATTATAAAAAGGTTGGTCAGTAGACTGGAAATCAGAATCACATACATGCACAAGTTCATCAAAAACAAGCGACTCCCCAGATATTGCCTTCAAGAGCTTTAACTGTGACAACCTGAAGAACCTGTGCTACACAATGCCAATACCATGTTTTATCACAATTAGATGAACAACACATAGCTAAAATGTAACCAAGTAAGCTTGAAGTCCATTGTCAGAGTAATAGAACTTATTTTGCATGGTTTATTGTAACTTAAAACACCACAGATTTTGTATCATCTGCCTCTTCATGTAGAAAGACGAGCAATCTATTATTAAGGATTAGCACAACTAAGTAAAAACAGAAATCTCTTCAGATTTTCTAAAAATTGAAAGCAACCAACTGGTAATTACTGTAATGGTGAACGGGCCTTTATATAGAGCTGATCAATAGAAGGGGGTATTTAGAATAAATTATTTTTTCTTTTAAATAGAATAAAAAACGAGAATTAAGAGATCCTTGCCTTGTTAAACCACTGACAGAAAACATTTCAAAATCCTGACATTGACACTTTATGGTGTTTAAAGTTATTAGATCTTTTTCAAGTGGCACAAAGAAAAAAAAAGGAATGTAATATCTAAGCAGACTTGATTAAAATATGTAATTGTTTTAAAAAATGGAAATTTAAAAAGTTGTGAAAATGGAACAGTTCATTATATACAGTAATAATAATGGTTATCCCATCTAAACACTAAGACGATCCTCTTATGGAAGTTATTGGTCCATAATGCAATATATTAACCCATTTGCCCAGAGTGGGCAATAAGGGCTATAATAATCTGAAAAAATGTTAAAAGGAAAATAACTACTTAATCTATGTACTGGCTGTAACTTTCCATTATAAGTCCATAGAATTAGTTAATACTGTTACTGTATTCAGTGTTTTTGCATTTAGAAGTTGGTACAGTAGAGGAGCTCTTCTGCAGTTTTGACGGTATTGAACTGCAAGACTATAGAAATAAATTCAATACGTTTTCTGGTTAAAAGCCTTTAAATAAATACACATATCAGGACAAGTTATGTTTGTGCTTACTAAGCTATTTTACTTCCTCTAGTTCAAATATTACTTTACTTAAATACCCTTATTAGGCACAGCTGCACACACAATAGCCACCAACAGGGCAAAATAACAAATGTATGGCCTTTTGACAGTAATATAATACTCTTAAGCATTCCTATTTAAAAGCCATAATTGAATCAATAAATATGAATCAGCTGTTCCAACCCAGAGGTGGGTAACTTTAGCAGAGTTCAGGGCTGACTCTTGGCAACTTCTTTTTGCAACCTGGGATAGCAAACTTAAAGCATTAAATCAAATTTTCCTTAAAAACATCATTAGAAATGTGGGGTATGCTGAACTGCCTATCGACAGTTTAAAATGATGACATGTGAAAGGGGAGCAGCCATTTAGCTTGTGTTAGTGTCAATCTCAAAAAAAAAAAAAAATGCCCACACTTCAGTGAATATGGGTGTGAGAAATGTTTCAGCGCCACAGAGAATGCATTCGGAATGAGTGTGGATGACTTAGCTGTCCAGTGGAAACATAATGACATTTTGTAGTCTTCAAGATAGTCGATACCTTAAAAGGTGTCTGAAACCAGTCCACACTTTGGGGATATGATGGAGACTCATTTTTAATAATTTATTGATTTATAATACAATATAAGTGTTGTGAATGGAAACACAATTGAGGGAGGGGAGTGAAGTGTATTAACCCTTTATCCAAGTTTCTTAACTGCAATTTTTGAGAGCTTGTAACAGTTTGTCACGCACAGTATGTACTGGAAAGAAAATGCAGAATTAAAAAACAAACAAAAAAAAACAAAACCAAGACAGGTTGCAGGTGTATTGCTGCCGCTTTTTGCTCTTGCCAAGTACCTGAAGGCTTGGATTTGAATTAAGTCACAAATGAAATGGGGTTTGCAGTCTTAACTGTCAGTGTATAAAACCACCACACAATACAGCACGGCACAATTTTTGGTGCAGGGCACCTTTACAGAAAAGACTCAATGGTGTGGCCAAGGATCACAAGGGTACTGTTCTGCTCCTTCATCCACCAAAGGGGTGCTCACTCCAGAACAGACTCTTGGTTGACATCATTTATATCACTAAACTTACAGAACCAAACAAAATAAGGTTTTCTTTCAATAAGGTAGAGCACAGCAGGGTTTGATTTAAAGGCTTGTCTGTCTGGCCTGGACAGTCAAAAACACAGTGTTGTATAATGAAAGCTGACACTTTCTGTTGTGGTGTGGGCCAGCTAGATACAGTGGTACAGTAGCTAAAGATCATGGAGATGCTGGGAACCAGTGAATGCCACTTCTGCAATTTACACAAAAGTCAGTTGTGTACAGTATTATTAAGAGATGGGCGTACATCTAAGCATTGTGGGATGAATGGTAATAGTTAAGCATGTTTTACATTTATTTGGCTTTCCTGAAATTCAAGTCACATAAATAAAAATATTTACTGTACATGTTTTGTAACTTTTTCTTCAAGTGGATGATGTGCAAACCCACAGTTGAAACTAGGGATGCACCAATTATTAATAAAATACTAAAATCTGTAATTTGCATTTCACTGTCATTATCACAGAATATTATTGTTATGATTATTATAATGATTACTATCATCATTATCTGCCCTTAAAAGCTCCATCTCAAATCTGTGATGTTACACTTCAGTTGATCATGGGGTCAGCGTTTTCATCTCCAATCCGCACTCTACAAATTGCCATCCACATGCTCCTGGAACTGCAATCGTATTTGTACATTTTTTGTGTTGTGTTTTTTGTCAAGCTATGTTTAATGCACATTACTGTTTCTTTGTAGCATATCTGTGTACTAAATTATTTAAAAATAAAACAATTTTCCGATGCTTGTCTTTCCTTTTATTATTTGTAGTAGTCCACTAGTTTGTCAGGGTAAACGCTGTATTTCATGTTTGAAATGTTAAACACAAATGCAATAGGAGTAATGTAAAAGTTTGTAAAAGTGTAAAGCTTGAAAATGCAGATTTACAAAATGCCTCCGATACCACTATTTAGCAATTCCACCCATCAGTGAATGTTTCAGTAAACAAGTCACTTGCTATTGGTTTACCAGTGTTTTGCAAAATTCACTTCAGACACCACATATAATCTATCAAAACACATACCATAAGTAAAATATGTGATGTGTTCAGTTTAAAGCTGAAATAAATTGTCAAGTGTCAAATTATAATTTCAAGTGTATGGTTTAATGAGTTATTAAATAATGGAAATATCTGCATCAGAATCTGACATTTATTTACAATCGGTGCATGCCTAATTAAAAGTGCCTCTCACCTTGAACTATGCGGTTTGCAGTGCTGTTCTTTAGAAACTAACTAAGCGCTACATGTACTGTAGTATACTACTGTTCTTTTGCATATTAATTCTGTTTATATGTACCGTCCATAATGTGTATATATATATTTATGTTGTGCTGCGGACAATCAGTTTTGTTGAGGACAACCAGTGATTTGTCTTGTCCAAGGGGCAATCAGAACAAAACCCTTAATTGTAATACAAAAAGCAGTGACATCTGAAATCACCATTTTATCTTATTGCTGGCACTATTAACTACAGATTCATCCTTAGTAGAGCATCAGCGTAATTCTTCAAAGCATCAATCCTCTGAATGAGATCTCAGTCCTCTGGACAATGAAGAGCATGGATCGATAAAGGAATATATAACTTAGATTAAAGGGTACATAAGGAACTTTTTTTTATTTTATTGTGTTGTATGTTTCCATGTGTTGCTACAACTGTTTGTGTAGGGTGTGTGTATTGTTTTGTAATTTAAAAGTTTAAAAAAGTAGTCAAAATGTAAAAAAAATAAAATAATTAAAACCACACACCTTATGTAAACAGTTGTAGCAACACATGGGAACATGTAACACAATAAAATAAGAAGGTCCTTATGTACCCTTTAAATATTGCCATCTATTTTTCTTACAGCCTCGACTGAAAGTATGAAAACACCCAGATAGAACATTCACTCCAAACAGGGACTACTCTTCAAACCCATCTCAAAAGTTAATGAAAATATTAATATCCAATCAGTATACACCTTTATAAAAACAAGAATCAAATAGCTGGTTCCAAAAGGTTTTTACTCAAACATCTGCAAAACTAACACTGTACCTAAGGAGTTAAAGCAATAAACTACTTGATTTACATAATTGTGTGTGGCAGCCAAAGGCAGAAGAACCAGTTTTTTCTGCTTTTAAATGTAGGACACTGGAATGAGCAATCCAACAGAGCATTGCACAGCAAATTTAGAACAAGTAGCTTAATGTGTTTCTCTTAATTTGAAAGAAACAATGGCAGCCATGAATAATGCATCACCTTTTGCACCGATACAGCCATTCCTAATTAGTTTGTAATAGGCACAGGTGGGGTGACCACATGGCACCAGGTTCACTGGGACACAAAACCCAACAATTCACAAAATTCCTCTTTATTAGGTAACATGTAAAGCTCTATCCCACCAGTCTGATAATGTGTCACAAACCTATAACTTCCCAATTAGATTTTGTTAATTCTGCATGGTGCCCATTATGAGTTTCTTCATTGCAATAAAAAAACGTTTCACAAAGATGTACAGAACTGCTGTTTTTTTAAATCAGATGATGTTCTTATTCTCTGAAGATAAAACTAAGCATGTGTTTATACTGGGGGAATGGGTCCTTGGCTGTGTCCTTGGCCGCATGCTCTCTCCCCTGAGCTCCCCTCTATCCCTCTACATTTGTTACTTAAGCAGGTTCAGCAGCGTTAAACATAGACCACCCCCACCATTTTCTTGGCAGGGTCCAAGATTAGCAGTACAAAACAATAAAGACTTTTTATATATAAAAAGTCAGACATTTCCTTTTGTTTCCTTTTGACCGTGTTCTAGACTGTTGATCTTATTAAAGCCATATTTAAAGCTGCAAAGCTTTTGAACTGGGCTGAGCAGTAATATGTTTGCAGCCAACCAGAAAGCAACCTGGAATACTGTACCCCCAGACAATATATTGATCGACATTATGACAATATATTGATCTAAATGTCATAGTGCGCTGATCTTAATGACAACAGTCAAAGCTTAGAGTTACATGAATATAAAAGGTGTTATTGTATTTCATGCAAACATGTAATTTCAGGTTTTCAATCTATTGCTCAAGACACGTTTAATTCACTAATAGTTGGTCAAGTGTGTAACAGGCATATTTTATTGGTTAAATAAAGGTCTACCTTAGGAAAACAATTCCACCTCAGCTTTTTAAATTCCCCAATCAGAAAATAAATTTTATATTGGGCTAGATATACTCATTTTTGCCAGCCACAATTATTTGAAAAAACAGTATTTAAATTACCTCCCATCAGACCATTCATAAAGAAATTGCTTAGTGAAATTGAATAGAAGTTTCATTACTAAATTTACATTTCTGGTCTCCATTAAACAGTGAAGAAAAATCTGATAAGCCATGTAAAATAAACCAACAATGAATGCAACCCTTCTGGAACACTTTTCTAAACAGGGTATCAGTAGTGTGTCTATCAGTTTGGCCTCTGATAGACCTGTGGTCTGACCCACTGTGACTGAACCCGCCTTCAGGGATAAGCAGCTTTTAATAGGTTTTAGGGATCAATTTTGCATACCAGTTATGTGAGGAAAAGTCAATTTGCACAAAAATATGAGCTACATAGAAAAATGTTTATAAAATTCCTCTTCTGTTTCAGTCAATCAACTTAAATTGTTAAAATATCAATCCAGTATTGAGAGCTGCTTTGTAGTTTAACAGCTGATATGGCCATTAACCTCATGTCCCCACAACCAGTGATAGGGAACAGTTTTGTTAAGTAACAATGTTAACTTGTCACCACCATACAAGCCATGTTGAACTTTCACTTATAACTTAAAAATACAAAAATATGTTATGTCAGTATTTCATGGAAACCACTGTAAGAAACTATTTACCCTTGTAGCTATTTCTCAAGTTATTCACCCACTCATGTGGTGATCTGTTACACAGCTATTTACATTTCAGTCTGTGTTAAATGTTTGTTTATTCAGCCAATGTTATGCTCCCCCCCCCCCCAAACTACTTCCTGTGAAAAACAGAAGCCTTATCAGAATGAATAATTATTTAACCCTAGATTAGTGAACAGGATATTATTTAGTCCCTCCACAAAAACACTATCCTGCGATTGTAGAAAAAAATTGCAGAATTAGCCCCTATTTGCATAATTTTCAATGCATAGCAAAATTCAATGCATAGCAAAAAAAAAAAAAAAAAAAAGCACTTAAAAGTTCTGAGTTTTTTATTCAGTAGAACCTACTACTGTTGGATCAAATCTTATCTTTCTGCAATGTTTCAGTTTCTTCTCTAGTGGAGAGATAAAATTGGCATTATTGGAAGTTCCAAAGTTCTAATGTTGTTGAAGCTGACACCCTGGGATCCTTCAAGAAGTTGCTTGATGAGATTCTGGGATCAATAAGCTACTAACAACCAAACGAGCAAGATGGGCCGAATGGCCTCCTCTCGTTTGTAAACTTTATGTTAAGTTGTCTGGTGTTCCACAGAGCTCCATTCTAGGTTCCTTCTTGTTATTATTATATATGCTACTGTGGGAATTTCTTCTGCCTGGGTGTTACAAGCTACTTGCCTTACAGACATCAAACATTGGATGTCACAGAATTTTCTAAAGTTGAATTAAGATAAAACTGAGGTTATTATTATACTAGTGGGCTCACAAAACCAACTAAAAGGAAATGTGGGACTACATGAGCCCAACCCTTGCAGTCTCTCATCAAAACTTGGGGTCATCTTTGATCCTGATCATTTGAGAACCATATTAGGGAAGTTACTAAAGTATATTTTTACCATTTGAGAAATACAGCCAGACTTAGACCAATTATTTCTGCATCTGATGCAGACAGGCTAATGCATGTCTTTGTTTCAACTAGAATTGATTATTATAATACATTTTTTTCTGGTGACCCTGTGCAGTACAGAATTGATTTTAAGATTTTGTTGTTAACTTACATGACCCTGAATGGATTAGCACCTAGTTATTTGCAGGAGTTACTGACCCTGTATCTTCCAAGATCACAGAATGCAGGGCTGCTGGTTATTCCTAGGGTCAACAAGAGCAACATATGAGGTAGGGCTTTTTCTTGTAGATATCCTACATTATGGAATGCTCTGCTTTCGTTTGTCAGGGAAGCTGGGACCGTTACAGTTACCAAGACAAGACTAAAACCACACTTTTATAAAATGGCTTTCTTATCTTAGTGGGTTTTAATGTAACTTTAACATTGCTGCTTTTGTATTATGTATATACTGTTTAACTCTGTATTTAAATAGGTGGAGTGCAGCAGTCGTACAAGTGACATGCTATACAAATGTATTGTGGTTTGTTCTTTTACTCCGCTGTGTACTGTATAGTGTGTTGCGTTACTTTTGTATAAAAAGTGCTAAATACAATAAATAAATAAAATAGGAGTACCGCATAGACACTATCTATAGCGTAGTGAGAAGTATGGCAGGATTCAGTCCACACATCAGCGTGAAGTAATTTAGTATACGTGTGGCATTCTTGCGTGTTGTTCCCGTTGCTCCTGAAGCAGGCAGACAGGCAGGTGAGAGCCGGAATGGAGGCACGGTGACACACAAGTGCAGTTAAACACGCCAGCATGGTGCTCAGTATTTATCCCTATGTTTTTATACTGACGCTCCGCTGAGACACGCCCACCTGCCTGCTGGAACACTGATTGCTTTCAGCTGCTGCTCCACGCAGACAGGTAATCGTCCCTGGCGGAGCGCCACAGCAGCTAAACAATTAATTAAATCAATCTATTACAACAACTAACCCAAAAATATACAATAAACTACATATTTCCCATGAGCAGGGCATCCGCACTGCCAAAATGTTACAGTGAAAGTGTGAAATCCAGTGCTTGTATTATATCCTTAGTGATTGTACACATTCACTGGCCAGTTTAGTGAATGTATGAAAATGAACTCTGTTGTACACAATCACTAGTAACTGTAAACATTCACTGTCACATGTTGAAAATATGAGGAATGTATAATTGTACAAAATAACACAATAAAAAAATGAAAATAGATTTGTATTTATAAAGGAGCTGCTGTACTTTATTTCTTACAATACTAACACTCATAATTTGATATTGGTGTTTTGAAAATCTCAAAATCTCAGTCTCTTTGGCCACTGCGATACAGCCTATAAAGCCGCAGGCTGCAGAATCTAAAAAATCGGACCTGATTTCTGTAGCATTGGATCTTAACAAAGGGACAGCGTATGACAAAAAAATATATACATTACGGTAATACAGACATCGGTGTGTATTATAATTAGAGCTTTTGATTTTTGGTTTTAACTGATAACCGATAAAACATCCCCGATATAGCCAATAAACAATGGTTCACTTCACGTTAACCACCCCTTTCCCATTAAAAAACTAAAATTTACTACAAAAAAAAAAAAAATACGTTTCCCAGTGCCGCTGGGGAATATCCCTCCTTTCTGACTTGTATCTATTATTGACTCGTAGGGAAAACATTGTGCCAAGACAAAGAGGTACAGGCATTTGTGCTGTTCCGAGTTTTGTAAACCAGCTCCTGTTGCATCTGTATCTCACCACAATGCCATGCGTACAACATTATTATTATTATTATTATTATTATTATTATTATTATTATTATTATTATTAAATAGTTACATTGCAGTTGGCTGAATGTACAATATGTAAAACTTGTTCATAATCATGATTGACTCTGGTAGAAAGCACCCTGGTCAATAAGGCATGAAACGTTTTGTAAACACCAGATTCCACTCATGCATGTTTCGTTTCTCCGGAAATTATCCGAATAAACCAAAAGAACAAGGACAACAGCACAGCTACATCACGTAAAGTAGTCTCCATGTTGGGCATGATAGAAAATGTTTTTCCAGAGAGAACCTCCACTCTAGTAACTGACAAGAGCCGAGTGCATTTGGAAAAGTGCAATGTGAAACCAATAACTCTAGTCTGGATGAAGCTGCAACTGAAACAAACAAATGAATCTGACTGCACTTTAAAAGAAATTGAAGTGAGCTTTAATTTTTCTGGTGTGAAATGAACCAAAACACACCCGAAAAAAATGTGTTTGTTTGCAAATTAACCATGATTCAAATCACTTGCAAAATTAACGAGGTGTGAAAATGCCCTAATTGTGACTCGGTAACCCTTTAGTGGGCAGACAACCCAAAAGTAGAGGGGGGCTTCCAAGGTTAGGTTCAGTAACTTGGTAATATCCGATGCGTTTGTCAGGTAAAGAGAGTCTCTTGGCAGCGGTAATGGATAATACCGGTTGATCTTCACGTCGGTAAGTGTGTCACAGAGGTGAGGTGACACGAGTCTACATTGGGCATTTCAAATCAGGGTATAAAAGTGATTTCAGGTTATGCTTCAACATGTCATCCCTAAACACTGCTGCAAAGTCCCAGGGGGGTGGGGGTATATGTGACTGACGAGTTTCATCTGTGTGCTGGTTTAAGAGTGGGGGAATGATCGCTAAAACAAGAGACCCCATACTGCTTTCGATGCACCTTCCACAAAATTCAGATCAGTGCAGCCGTTAGCAGTAGTTTATTCTTTCTCTGGATGCCAAGCCATGACTCAAAATTGAAGTCTGGTCTACTAAACCACAGTGGAGGTTTTATGACCAATTCATTCTAATGTCTTCCAACTCATCTGAGGAAACCTGACGCAACTCCTGCTATTAAGAGAATTGGGTTAGCCTATATCAGAGCTGGCCAAACCGCGGCTCCCGGGCAGTTCAAGTGCGGCTCCCGGTGAAATGGTGGGTTACACACACTTTGCGGCTCGAATGAACTGAAGAAAAGTGAGTAAGTAAAAATAAACAGTTTATTATTTTTGATCTCTGTATTCATTCATGTATATTATTCTTTCTTCGCTCCCCTTCTCTCTCTTCAGTCTCTTTGTGCCTGCATGTTCACTGCAAGGACATTTTGTCACTTGATGAAATACGACACCACATGCTGGCGCATTTGTATTTCGATCACCTCAAGTGAAAGTCGGCTTAATAAAAAAAAAAAAAAAAAAAAGGGATATCATGCGATCAAAAATAAAACTGGAAAATGAAGAGCTCTTGGCATGGGATATTGTTCGTGCCAAACGTCCTTATTCATATGCATTCATATTTTTTTGTCTAAGTAAGGTTTTGGTAGTCCCAAGTCCCATATGCAAGTTCATATCCCCTCAGTTCCAATCTAGTGCCATTGGAAGCAATCAATCCTCGGAGAATGCACAATTAAAGAAATAGCCAGTTTGGATAGTACTATGTGGTACTTTAACCTCACCAGTGACCATAAGCAATGCTCAAATGCATGACAAATGCAACTTTAAAAATCTGCCAAAAATCCAAAATCCCCAGGTACCAACATATTTTGCTTGATGTTTGTAGACCTCATTAACATCTATCCAACACATCTTTGGGTGATTTTTTGGAGTCCCCCCACGCAAGTTATTACGGCCTAAATTTGGTACAAACAGCAAAAATTAAAATTTCAGGGTTTAATGGCCAGTGGTGGGACTTCACATAATTTGGAAGGCTAAGGTTCTTACAGCAATACTTACATTTTAGGACCCACATCCCCTACAGGGTAAAGGGTTACGCTGAAGTTCAAATAAAACTCGTCAGTTACCCATCATCTGGCAATTTACCAGAAGTGAGTAAGGTGCTACTGGTATTTTGTTTTGAAAAGCCCTGTTCAATATGAGTAGAACGAGATTCTACACATGATGGTAGCGTCTAAATTGCACCCAGGGTGATTTTTTTTGGTCAAGGTCCCGTTCTCACTTTAGGTTGACCTTTTAAAAAAAATAATAAAATAATGGCTGAACTCAGCGTGTCTGAAAACCCCCAGGTGAACTTTTCTAGGAGACGGACGGGCAACGGCACTGGTTGAGTTGGAATGAAATGACCCATATTTATTATACCATAATTTAAACATTATAATATCATTGTTGTACAGTCTAACTTACAGTTTGATATAATACAGATTTCTGAGAATTATGTTTAGCCATAAAGCACAGATGCACATATGGCAAGCAATCTTATGATATCACAAGCACAGCAACAGACCTCACCATCACCACATATAGTAAGAACTACAGTCCCTACATCTCTTCAAATGATAATTCCTTAAAACATTTAAGAATACATACGGACAAAAAATTCAGCATTACAAACAGATCTGCAAACACCTGCTGAATGCATTAACAGAAAAGGAGACCCGACAGCTGACTAACACATACTTCATGATCTTTTGCAAAAAATTATGACTTCCCTCAAAACCTCAGCACATTTGGCCCACACTTGTTGACCTGACCCAGACGTACAGTCCTGTGCTATTCATTCTCCAGGAAGACACCTGATTATCAATCCACTGTACTCTGCACCCCCAAGTTGCATGAGAGAAAGCCACACCCACCAGTAATATTTTTATGAGCAATTTTGAAAACTATAAAAATGCACTTCAGAAGACTGCCTTTTCTACTTCTGGCAACCAACGCAGGATATTTCAGGATGAAAACTTGACTTAATACCACCTGCTGATTGCAGACAAAACTAAATGTGAATGCTGCGATGACACATTTATAGTAAAATCAGGAGTTAAATGAGGTGCTTAGGCCTAATTAATTTATTTATTAGGCAGGATGCCTTTATCCAGAAGTAAAATATCTGTCTATGGATATTAGTCTGCTGACCCGCTGAACTTCGTACATCAACTGTGTCTCTCTAAAAACCCCATGCATGGCCCCATGTCTAAGCATTAGTAAAATACGAATTTAAAAAAGGTCAATGTTGTTCATATCTTTACTAATGAAAGAGGAGTGTGATTTTTTGTTTTGTTTTAATGGCATATATTAAATGGCAATAAAAAAGAGCAATTTACTACTTGGGGGGGACAAGGATGTATGGAATTTATGCAATTAACCCAATTAAACCAGCACAGACAAATGACCTTAAAACTGACAGTTATGCAACGCTTTCTCAGTATGTTTGAATGAAATGAACAATAGTATGCTGGACTTTATGCCAGGCATAACAGATTTTCAGGTGTTCATTCCTTAACTACCCTTTCAATATGATCTTTTTTTAATATTATATTTTGTAGTGAATTTAGGCTAAAACTACAAGCTCTTTTGCATATGAAAACCTGTTAAAACAATTACGCAGTCAATTCCCTGTGTAGTATTAAAAAGTCCTTATTCTGAAGGGGAAAATGATATTAATGGAGGCTACATAACTCTCCTAATGATAATGAAATGTCTATGCATATCTTCCAACCAGTTCCCAAGTGGAGGAGATGGATAGCTCATAAAAAACCTCTGCAGAGGATGACAGCTCTAGAGTTAACCAGAACCATAGTCCTGAGCATCTGTGAAACATCTGATTAACTCCCTTGGCAGCATGCTAATCTAAATATCACCTTGCTATTCTACTGCTGAGCCTTACAGTACTACTTTTCACCTCTCTGTCTCACACTTAGGGTGTGTTGCATAGCATGCTGCTGAAAGTAAAGTATGCAGTCATGACCTTGTTAACTTCAATAGAAATCTGATGCCTCGTAAAAAAAACTTTGATAAAGTTAAACATACAAAGCTACATTCGTGTGTTTAAAAATACTGTGCTAAGGAGCAAGGTATTAAGTAAAATGCTATCTTGTAAAAGTTGTATCTTACAAGTCATGTAAGGGCATTAACCAAGTTTAATGTAACTAATTGTAAAAGGTCTTCAATTGTTACAGAATATCATGCTTGTTTAACTATGATAACATCGCCTACTGTTGCTCCTCCAGCAGTTTGCTTATTGATGTCATTTTGTTTTCAAATAAAAGCACTATTGTTATGATATTCTGTTCATGTTTTGTAGCATTACTGAGCATTGGCACAGACCTCAAATAAATCATTGTATTTATTTAATCTGACAAATGTCATGGCAGATTCCTTGACAATTCCCTATATTAAATAAATGCATGTCAGTTTCCATCATGCATTTCAATGTGAGTTTCACTTGGACTTGAAGACACAGACGTGACATAAAAACATACAAAAGTACAAAGCTTCCCAGCCTGCATTCAGCCACATTCACTCCCATAAACCAGGGCAGTGCCAGAGCTTAGCAATGTAAAAGAACATTAAGAAATATCAAACCACTTATGGTTTCACTGTTTTCACATAGAGTACCAAATATCTTATCAGATTTAAAAGCACACCTGAATCATGTCTAACTGCCAAGTACATATGGTACACCAGAGTGCACATATGTACCCATCTCCCCTCGAAACTGCCTAGTGGATGTATAAGATACATCAATACGAAATACCACATAAAACACGTGGCATTTTTTTTTTACTGTTGCAGTGGCACCGGTTACACAATGGTGTACCAGACATACTGATGGGTTTAGACAGGATTGTGGAATGCCACAGGGGGCTTTAAACTTGGGAGTTTTATAAAGATACCAGTATGTGATAACAAGATGTTAGAGTTTCAATTGGTAAGGCCACATACTGTGAACTGTTACAAAAAAGTGCCCTTTGGATGAGACGTAAAAACAAGGCCCTATTAAAAAGTCACTGCCGAGCAGTAGTTGATGCAAAGTTCACTCCCTAGTCTGTGCAAGTTGCTTTAGATAAGTGACTAATTAATAATAACAGTATCTTAACCATTCAATAAATATTTTCTTTCTACTAAGTTTGCAAAAAACATATACTTGGAATTCAACAGAAACATTATTTTGGCCTTCACGTGACATTTATATTCTGTGTTTTGGTGTGTTAACTAATGCTTAAAAGTATATACAAAATATCTCACTAAATAATGATCCTTGGCGTTTTAAAAGATCCAAGATCGAATTTTCCTCCATTTGCAACCCTGGCATGTTGATGCCTACAGACTACTTCACTGCAATGCTGCCTGAGCTTCCCCATTGGAAAAATAGACAGGCGAGTTCTGAATGCTTGAGACTACCATTGAGTTTTGTTATGTTGTCTCTTTTTATGTAAACAATCCCAATAACATACAGCAGGATACAAAACTGTTTCCAAAGCTTTCAAAGTTGTCCTGCTAATTTACAACAGTAATTTACCACAATTGAATTCTGCTTTGTTTCATAGATATGCAAGTAGGGGCTGGAATGTCAGAACTGCACAGAAACTGACGCGATACTTCACATTCCATGGCTCTCTTAGCTCTCTCTCTTTCACAACACACTTACTCCCAAAGATATTTCTAACCAATACCCCAATCAGTCCTAAAAGCAATTTTTACTGTTTGTTCCTGTCTGTAGATCTGTTCTTGAATTCCATTTGATTTACAACACTGACAATTGAAGAGATGGTTAGAGTCAATACTGTTTAGTGCTGATATATCCTCTGTGCCAACACAAACTTAATTGATCAATTGTAATCTATTTGTTGCAAATCAAGGCTGTACATTTATTTATTAATATGCACAGGAATCTGGGTCATTCCAGTGCAAGGTTTTGGTTGAATAATGCTTTGAGGGTTGTACAACATGACATGGCAGCTGAACTAAACCCCCCCATTTCACACGTGTCCTGCATATTTGTCAGCAGTCATGCAGCTGCTGTTCCTGATGAAGAGGTTCTATTAATACCTTAAGCCTCTTTTTTTCTACTGAAAGGGTGGTTGCCTGGGCGGGTCCCACAGGAAATGATCGTACTGGCACACAGAAACACTTTTCCTATCTCTTTCTCCAACAGCTGCAAATGTCCAAGCACAGCAAACCAAAAAATGGGATATGGGTCAGGTTTCCAGGGTTGTGCACTAAGTGGATATTCCATAATGGCACACTGAACACATTCCTTATGAAACACCAACTTTAAAGTATAGTTTGTGCAAATTAAACTAGTGTTGCTCAGACTTAAATATATTGCTATTCAAAGTGAAGCTTTACTGGTCAAAAAAGTTAAACTATTTCAAAGCAAATGTGGTTCACCTTTATTAATGCATTAATCAGCAAAGCCAAATTAATGAGCCTTTAAAAAAGGCTTTTAGAATGAGTCAGAAAATCATGTTGAAAACATCTGATGAAGATTCATTGCGGTTTTGAATGCAGTGGATAAGATGCAGGAAGCTACAGTAGCTGTTTACGACAGTAAAAAAAAAATAAATAAATAAATAATACAAATTGCCATGGTAAAAGCACTGCAATAAGAATACTAAAAACATGGTAAAGAAAAGGTAAGTATCATAAATCACAATTGGTAAAGCCAGTTAAACATGGTAAACGTTACATTTGTTAAATGCATAGTGTAACCATGAGAAAAACATGAAATTACTATGCAAATTCAGAAAGTTGAACAAATCCTTGTTTGCCTGGTATGATTCCATAAGCAACAAGCGTTGGCATAAAACAGAAAGAGGAGACATACATGGCACTGCTATATCAGAAAATCATTCCTGTATCAATGTCAGATAAAAAAAAAAAAAAACACCATGCTTTTATCACATTGTGTTAATAACATGTGTCTTTCTTACCTATGTACGTAATGCAGCTGATGAACAGAGTCAATTGCTAGCACCATTTCTGCCAGGTAAAAACGTGCCATGTCCTCAGGCAACCGGTCCTCAAACTTACTGAGCAGTGTAAGGAGGTCACCACCCACGTAGTAGTCCATAACAAGGTACTGGAAGAGCAAGGAAAACGTTTTAAACACCACAAACAATAATGGTCACAAAGGGATATAAAAAGTCCTTCTTAGGTTACCATTTTCCTAAGTATCTAATTTCTCAGATGTTTAAAATCTGTGTGTTCTGTGATTCTCTATTTTCAGTTTATGCTTTGATTGTTTTTCCCTATTACAGCAAAAATAATTTTTTTTTTGAGAAGACTCAAAGCTGCTTTTAATAGTTGTTGTTTGCCTAATACCCCTTTCACACAGATGAGTTATGATGACTGAGAACTGGCACTGAAGCAGCATTTTGGTCTGTGTGAATTACCTGTACCGTCACAGGAGTCATATTTTATGCTGTCTCAGGGTGGTTCAGAGACAGCAGTAAACCATCTTAACTCCTGTGTGAAAGGCTATGCTGGCACTGAAGCGCTATAGTCAACATCCCATGTGACTGTATACTGGATGTGTTGGGTATTTTTTTTTTTTTTTTTTTTTTTTTTTTTTTTTTTTTTTTTTTTTTTTTTTTTTTTTTTTTTTTTTTTTTTTTTTTTTTTTTTTTTTTTTTTTTTTTTTTTTTTTTTTTTTTTTTTTTTTTTTTTTTTTTTTTTTTTTTTTTTTTTTTTTTTTTTTTTTTTTTTTTTTTTTTTTTTTTTTTTTTTTTTTTTTTTTTTTTTTTTTTTTTTTTTTTTTTTTTTTTTTTTTTCTTTTTTTTTTTTTTTTTTTTTTGTTTTTTTTTTTTTTTTTTTTTTTTTTTTTTTTTTTTTTTTTTTTTTTTTTTTTTTTTTGTTTTTTTTTTTTTTTTTTTTTTTTTTTTTTTTTTTTTTTTTTTTTTTTTTTTTTTTTTTTTTTTTTTTTTTTTTTTTTTTTTTTTTTTTTTTTTTTTTTTTTTTTTTTTTTTTTTTTTTTTTTTTTTTTTTTTTTTTTTTTTTTTTTTTTTTTTTTTTTTTTTTTTTTTTTTTTTTTTTGTTTTTTTTTTTTTTTTTTTTTTTTTTTTTTTTTTTTTTTTTTTTTTTTTTTTTTTTTTTTTTTTTTTTTTTTTTTTTTTTTTTTTTTTTTTTTTTTTTTTTTTTTTTTTTTTTTTTTTTTTTTTTTTTTTTTTTTTTTTTTTTTTTTTTTTTTTTTTTTTTTTTTTTTTTTTTTTTTTTTTTTTTTTTTTTTTTTTTTTTTTTTTTTTTTTTTTTTTTTTTTTTTTTTTTTGTTTTTTTTTTTTTTTTTTTTTTTTTTTTTTTTTTTTTTTTTTTTTTTTTTTTTTTTTTTTTTTTTTTTTTTTTTTTTTTTTTTTTTTTTTTTTTTTTTTTTTTTTTTTTTTTTTTTTTTTTTTTTTTTTTTTTTTTTTTTTTTTTTTTTTTTTTTTTTTTTTTTTTTTTTTTTTTTTTTTTTTTTTTTTTTTTTTTTTTTTTTTTTTTTTTTTTTTTTTTTTTTTTTTTTTTTTTTTTTTTTTTTTTTTTTTTTTTTTTTTTTTTTTTTTTTTTTTTTTTTTTTTTTTTTTTTTTTTTTTTTTTTTTTTTTTTTTTTTTTTTTTTTTTTTTTTTTTTTTTTTTTTTTTTTTTTTTTTTTTTTTTTTTTTTTTTTTTTTTTTTTTTTTTTTTTTTTTTTTTTTTTTTTTTTTTTTTTTTTTTTTTTTTTTTTTTTTTTTTTTTTTTTTTTTTTTTTTTTTTTTTTTTTGTTTTTTTTTTTTTTTTTTTTTTTTTTTTTTTTTTTTTTTTTTTTTTTTTTTTTTTTTTTTTTTTTTTTTTTTTTTTTTTTTTTTTTTTTTTTTTTTTTTTTTTTTTTTTTTTTTTTTTTTTTTTTTTTTTTTTTTTTTTTTTTTTTTTTTTTTTTTTTTTTTTTTTTTTTTTTTTTTTTTTTTTTTTTTTTTTTTTTTTTTTTTTTTTTTTTTTTTTTTTTTTTTTTTTTTTTTTTTTTTTTTTTTTTTTTTTTTTTTTTTTTTTTTTTTTTTTTTTTTTTTTTTTTTTTTTTTTTTTTTTTTTTTTTTTTTTTTTTTTTTTTTTTTTTTTTTTTTTTTTTTTTTTTTTTTTTTTTTTTTTTTTTTTTTTTTTTTTTTTTTTTTTTTTTTTTTTTTTTTTTTTTTTTTTTTTTTTTTTTTTTTTTTTTTTTTTTTTTTTTTTTTTTTTTTTTTTTTTTTTTTTTTTTTTTTTTTTTTTTTTTTTTTTTTTTTTTTTTTTTTTTTTTTTTTTTTTTTTTTTTTTTTTTTTTTTTTTTTTTTTTTTTTTTTTTTTTTTTTTTTTTTTTTTTTTTTTTTTTTTTTTTTTTTTTTTTTTTTTTTTTTTTTTTTTTTTTTTTTTTTTTTTTTTTTTTTTTTTTTTTTTTTTTTTTTTTTTTTTTTTTTTTTTTTTTTTTTTTTTTTTTTTTTTTTTTTTTTTTTTTTTTTTTTTTTTTTTTTTTTTTTTTTTTTTTTTTTTTTTTTTTTTTTTTTTTTTTTTTTTTTTTTTTTTTTTTTTTTTTTTTTTTTTTTTTTTTTTTTTTTTTTTTTTTTTTTTTTTTTTTTTTTTTTTTTTTTTTTTTTTTTTTTTTTTTTTTTTTTTTTTTTTTTTTTTTTTTTTTTTTTTTTTTTTTTTTTTTTTTTTTTTTTTTTTTTTTTTTTTTTTTTTTTTTTTTTTTTTTTTTTTTTTTTTTTTTTTTTTTTTTTTTTTTTTTTTTTTTTTTTTTTTTTTTTTTTTTTTTTTTTTTTTTTTTTTTTTTTTTTTTTTTTTTTTTTTTTTTTTTTTTTTTTTTTTTTTTTTTTTTTTTTTTTTTTTTTTTTTTTTTTTTTTTTTTTTTTTTTTTTTTTTTTTTTTTTTTTTTTTTTTTTTTTTTTTTTTTTTTTTTTTTTTTTTTTTTTTTTTTTTTTTTTTTTTTTTTTTTTTTTTTTTTTTTTTTTTTTTTTTTTTTTTTTTTTTTTTTTTTTTTTTTTTTTTTTTTTTTTTTTTTTTTTTTTTTTTTTTTTTTTTTTTTTTTTTTTTTTTTTTTTTTTTTTTTTTTTTTTTTTTTTTTTTTTTTTTTTTTTTTTTTTTTTTTTTTTTTTTTTTTTTTTTTTTTTTTTTTTTTTTTTTTTTTTTTTTTTTTTTTTTTTTTTTTTTTTTTTTTTTTTTTTTTTTTTTTTTTTTTTTTTTTTTTTTTTTTTTTTTTTTTTTTTTTTTTTTTTTTTTTTTTTTTTTTTTTTTTTTTTTTTTTTTTTTTTTTTTTTTTTTTTTTTTTTTTTTTTTTTTTTTTTTTTTTTTTTTTTTTTTTTTTTTTTTTTTTTTTTTTTTTTTTTTTTTTTTTTTTTTTTTTTTTTTTTTTTTTTTTTTTTTTTTTTTTTTTTTTTTTTTTTTTTTTTTTTTTTTTTTTTTTTTTTTTTTTTTTTTTTTTTTTTTTTTTTTTTTTTTTTTTTTTTTTTTTTTTTTTTTTTTTTTTTTTTTTTTTTTTTTTTTTTTTTTTTTTTTTTTTTTTTTTTTTTTTTTTTTTTTTTTTTTTTTTTTTTTTTTTTTTTTTTTTTTTTTTTTTTTTTTTTTTTTTTTTTTTTTTTTTTTTTTTTTTTTTTTTTTTTTTTTTTTTTTTTTTTTTTTTTTTTTTTTTTTTTTTTTTTTTTTTTTTTTTTTTTTTTTTTTTTTTTTTTTTTTTTTTTTTTTTTTTTTTTTTTTTTTTTTTTTTTTTTTTTTTTTTTTTTTTTTTTTTTTTTTTTTTTTTTTTTTTTTTTTTTTTTTTTTTTTTTTTTTTTTTTTTTTTTTTTTTTTTTTTTTTTTTTTTTTTTTTTTTTTTTTTTTTTTTTTTTTTTTTTTTTTTTTTTTTTTTTTTTTTTTTTTTTTTTTTTTTTTTTTTTTTTTTTTTTTTTTTTTTTTTTTTTTTTTTTTTTTTTTTTTTTTTTTTTTTTTTTTTTTTTTTTTTTTTTTTTTTTTTTTTTTTTTTTTTTTTTTTTTTTTTTTTTTTTTTTTTTTTTTTTTTTTTTTTTTTTTTTTTTTTTTTTTTTTTTTTTTTTTTTTTTTTTTTTTTTTTTTTTTTTTTTTTTTTTTTTTTTTTTTTTTTTTTTTTTTTTTTTTTTTTTTTTTTTTTTTTTTTTTTTTTTTTTTTTTTTTTTTTTTTTTTTTTTTTTTTTTTTTTTTTTTTTTTTTTTTTTTTTTTTTTTTTTTTTTTTTTTTTTTTTTTTTTTTTTTTTTTTTTTTTTTTTTTTTTTTTTTTTTTTTTTTTTTTTTTTTTTTTTTTTTTTTTTTTTTTTTTTTTTTTTTTTTTTTTTTTTTTTTTTTTTTTTTTTTTTTTTTTTTTTTTTTTTTTTTTTTTTTTTTTTTTTTTTTTTTTTTTTTTTTTTTTTTTTTTTTTTTTTTTTTTTTTTTTTTTTTTTTTTTTTTTTTTTTTTTTTTTTTTTTTTTTTTTTTTTTTTTTTTTTTTTTTTTTTTTTTTTTTTTTTTTTTTTTTTTTTTTTTTTTTTTTTTTTTTTTTTTTTTTTTTTTTTTTTTTTTTTTTTTTTTTTTTTTTTTTTTTTTTTTTTTTTTTTTTTTTTTTTTTTTTTTTTTTTTTTTTTTTTTTTTTTTTTTTTTTTTTTTTTTTTTTTTTTTTTTTTTTTTTTTTTTTTTTTTTTTTTTTTTTTTTTTTTTTTTTTTTTTTTTTTTTTTTTTTTTTTTTTTTTTTTTTTTTTTTTTTTTTTTTTTTTTTTTTTTTTTTTTTTTTTTTTTTTTTTTTTTTTTTTTTTTTTTTTTTTTTTTTTTTTTTTTTTTTTTTTTTTTTTTTTTTTTTTTTTTTTTTTTTTTTTTTTTTTTTTTTTTTTTTTTTTTTTTTTTTTTTTTTTTTTTTTTTTTTTTTTTTTTTTTTTTTTTTTTTTTTTTTTTTTTTTTTTTTTTTTTTTTTTTTTTTTTTTTTTTTTTTTTTTTTTTTTTTTTTTTTTTTTTTTTTTTTTTTTTTTTTTTTTTTTTTTTTTTTTTTTTTTTTTTTTTTTTTTTTTTTTTTTTTTTTTTTTTTTTTTTTTTTTTTTTTTTTTTTTTTTTTTTTTTTTTTTTTTTTTTTTTTTTTTTTTTTTTTTTTTTTTTTTTTTTTTTTTTTTTTTTTTTTTTTTTTTTTTTTTTTTTTTTTTTTTTTTTTTTTTTTTTTTTTTTTTTTTTTTTTTTTTTTTTTTTTTTTTTTTTTTTTTTTTTTTTTTTTTTTTTTTTTTTTTTTTTTTTTTTTTTTTTTTTTTTTTTTTTTTTTTTTTTTTTTTTTTTTTTTTTTTTTTTTTTTTTTTTTTTTTTTTTTTTTTTTTTTTTTTTTTTTTTTTTTTTTTTTTTTTTTTTTTTTTTTTTTTTTTTTTTTTTTTTTTTTTTTTTTTTTTTTTTTTTTTTTTTTTTTTTTTTTTTTTTTTTTTTTTTTTTTTTTTTTTTTTTTTTTTTTTTTTTTTTTTTTTTTTTTTTTTTTTTTTTTTTTTTTTTTTTTTTTTTTTTTTTTTTTTTTTTTTTTTTTTTTTTTTTTTTTTTTTTTTTTTTTTTTTTTTTTTTTTTTTTTTTTTTTTTTTTTTTTTTTTTTTTTTTTTTTTTTTTTTTTTTTTTTTTTTTTTTTTTTTTTTTTTTTTTTTTTTTTTTTTTTTTTTTTTTTTTTTTTTTTTTTTTTTTTTTTTTTTTTTTTTTTTTTTTTTTTTTTTTTTTTTTTTTTTTTTTTTTTTTTTTTTTTTTTTTTTTTTTTTTTTTTTTTTTTTTTTTTTTTTTTTTTTTTTTTTTTTTTTTTTTTTTTTTTTTTTTTTTTTTTTTTTTTTTTTTTTTTTTTTTTTTTTTTTTTTTTTTTTTTTTTTTTTTTTTTTTTTTTTTTTTTTTTTTTTTTTTTTTTTTTTTTTTTTTTTTTTTTTTTTTTTTTTTTTTTTTTTTTTTTTTTTTTTTTTTTTTTTTTTTTTTTTTTTTTTTTTTTTTTTTTTTTTTTTTTTTTTTTTTTTTTTTTTTTTTTTTTTTTTTTTTTTTTTTTTTTTTTTTTTTTTTTTTTTTTTTTTTTTTTTTTTTTTTTTTTTTTTTTTTTTTTTTTTTTTTTTTTTTTTTTTTTTTTTTTTTTTTTTTTTTTTTTTTTTTTTTTTTTTTTTTTTTTTTTTTTTTTTTTTTTTTTTTTTTTTTTTTTTTTTTTTTTTTTTTTTTTTTTTTTTTTTTTTTTTTTTTTTTTTTTTTTTTTTTTTTTTTTTTGTTTTTTTTTTTTTTTTTTTTTTTTTTTTTTTTTTTTTTTTTTTTTTTTTTTTTTTTTTTTTTTTTTTTTTTTTTTTTTTTTTTTTTTTTTTTTTTTTTTTTTTTTTTTTTTTTTTTTTTTTTTTTTTTTTTTTTTTTTTTTTTTTTTTTTTTTTTTTTTTTTTTTTTTTTTTTTTTTTTTTTTTTTTTTTTTTTTTTTTTTTTTTTTTTTTTTTTTTTTTTTTTTTTTTTTTTTTTTTTTTTTTTTTTTTTTTTTTTTTTTTTTTTTTTTTTTTTTTTTTTTTTTTTTTTTTTTTTTTTTTTTTTTTTTTTTTTTTTTTTTTTTTTTTTTTTTTTTTTTTTTTTTTTTTTTTTTTTTTTTTTTTTTTTTTTTTTTTTTTTTTTTTTTTTTTTTTTTTTTTTTTTTTTTTTTTTTTTTTTTTTTTTTTTTTTTTTTTTTTTTTTTTTTTTTTTTTTTTTTTTTTTTTTTTTTTTTTTTTTTTTTTTTTTTTTTTTTTTTTTTTTTTTTTTTTTTTTTTGTTTTTTTTTTTTTTTTTTTTTTTTTTTTTTTTTTTTTTTTTTTTTTTTTTTTTTTTTTTTTTTTTTTTTTTTTTTTTTTTTTTTTTTTTTTTTTTTTTTTTTTTTTTTTTTTTTTTTTTTTTTTTTTTTTTTTTTTTTTTTTTTTTTTTTTTTTTTTTTTTTTTTTTTTTTTTTTTTTTTTTTTTTTTTTTTTTTTTTTTTTTTTTTTTTTTTTTTTTTTTTTTTTTTTTTTTTTTTTTTTTTTTTTTTTTTTTTTTTTTTTTTTTTTTTTTTTTTTTTTTTTTTTTTTTTTTTTTTTTTTTTTTTTTTTTTTTTTTTTTTTTTTTTTTTTTTTTTTTTTTTTTTTTTTTTTTTTTTTTTTTTTTTTTTTTTTTTTTTTTTTTTTTTTTTTTTTTTTTTTTTTTTTTTTTTTTTTTTTTTTTTTTTTTTTTTTTTTTTTTTTTTTTTTTTTTTTTTTTTTTTTGTTTTTTTTTTTTTTTTTTTTTTTTTTTTTTTTTTTTTTTTTTTTTTTTTTTTTTTTTTTTTTTTTTTTTTTTTTTTTTTTTTTTTTTTTTTTTTTTTTTTTTTTTTTTTTTTTTTTTTTTTTTTTTTTTTTTTTTTTTTTTTTTTTTTTTTTTTTTTTTTTTTTTTTTTTTTTTTTTTTTTATTTTTTTTTTTTTTTTTTTTTTTTTTTTTTTTTTTTTTTTTTTTTTTTTTTTTTTTTTTTTTTTTTTTTTTTTTTTTTTTTTTTTTTTTTTTTTTTTTTTTTTTTTTTTTTTTTTTTTTTTTTTTTTTTTTTTTTTTTTTTTTTTTTTTTTTTTTTTTTTTTTTTTTTTTTTTTTTTTTTTTTTTTTTTTTTTTTTTTTTTTTTTTTTTTTTTTTTTTTTTTTGAATTCACAAACAGAAGAGACATTGCATGATGCTGTAGTTTATGGGTGAATTGCCGTTGTCATGAAAACAACCTGTTGACTGACAGGTTTGAAAGTTTTACTCACATGACCCCTTTGGCTGTATTATACCAGCACAGATTGTGCAGCTTCGTGCTATGTGAACAGGTACTTTATAGAAGTTTTTTGACGTCTCTGAGACAGCTCAGTAGCGACATTGGTGTGTGAAAGGGGCTTTAGATTAGCGCTGTGCACTGAAGACTGCACAACACTAATATGCTTCTCTACCCTGCTTATCAGAAAATCTTTAAGGACTAAAGTGCCTTGCATCTAAAACAATGTGTCAAACTAGCCTTTAATGACCAATCAAAAGGACCATCTAGAAGTGTACTTCATAGACCAGTGATATAAAGATACTTTGGATATATATGAACTCTTGAGAGTGGGCCATAGAGAGATGGGGTCTTTACAAACATACTTGACTATACTTCTATTATTTAGCCAATTGGTTGGCATCACAGACCAATGGACTATTGGACTATGTAATGTTACCTTAAAGGTAGTCCAAGATTTCTGTGAGTATATCTTGTGCCTGTAACTGCTGGCGCCATGATATAATATTTAGATTTATTTCGCCTGGTAAACATTCCCGTCTAGCTTTGCCCCATTGTATTTACACACCCACATTAAAAAGCCTTTATGTTTGCAAATTAAGATGGTAAGGAAAGCTCTGCCCTTTGCAAACAATCCAAGCTTCCAGATACAGATGCACAATTTTGTTAAATTACATGCTTCCGAATTTAGTAGCAGTTTAACTGCACAGGAAGCAAATCTAAACAATCAAATTATTTTCCCAGCCATTTTCTCCTTACAAACAATTATAAGCTGGGCTCCTGCAAAACACTTGGCTTGGTAAGAATTTGCAAAGACCAAAACCAATATGTGTAGTTGGACATGGATTTAATATGACAGGACTGGTGTAAGTTTCTGTGTGTTGTTATGTGTTTAACAAAAAAGTGAAACATGATTCATTTGTATTTCCCAGATTCATGTTTCAAACATCAAAATAGGAAACACAGTGTATGTCATGCATTGTATCAAATTATGTCTTTTTGGTGTTTTGTGAAATAATATTTTAGCTCAGCTTCCAACAACAATCTGACATAAACGGCTCTTTGTGAAGGAACGTTATCGTTCTGTAATAAAATGCTGATCTAAAGCAGCCAGTCTGATTATTTGTGAAACAAGCTTTTTTTTTTTTTTTTTTTTTTTTTTAATTTAATATTTTTTTGCAGATTTGCCATTCAAGTTCAATAAAACTAAAATTCTGCTAATATGTAAGTAAATGAATGGTCAGATACTGTGCACCAATAGTGCAGTATAGTAAGCTTCATTTTTATAACATTTTACTGCATAATGTTGCATGCACTGTAAAAGCATTATTATACACAATAGTTGCTTTGATATTACCAGTATGAAACTGAAATTTAATGATTGACCCCATTGTTAATTATTCAACATAACGTGCACCCTGTGTATAACATATGCGTTAAAAACATATAGCCCTGTTCACACTTGCATCTTTATACTGTTATCGTTGCGGAACAGTATCACATCTGTTTACGCTGGGGTTGTTATCGGTGTCGTACCAATATAATTGCATCGACACGAAACCCAGACAACAGCAACTTCCATACTGGTACAGCTGCGATATAACTCGGAAGAGTACAAGTGTGAACAGGTAGATCGGTACAAAGTCAGAGGTGTCACAGGTGTTTGCTCGCAGCTTTAGTATACTCTATTGAGGTTTGGAGTTTTTAGGAAGTAAACACCCATACGGCAATGGTTACATTTCTAATTCAGGGAACCAGGGTTATGATAACAACCCAACGTTACATTTTGTAGTTGAAAGTGAATGTTAGGTTATGATCATTAACTTTTAAGGTCACTGCATCCATGAATGCAACAGGCTTCAATGAAAAATGAAAGTTGAAATGAATGAAAATAAAAATTCCAGGTATGTTATTTAAACAGTTGTAGCAACAGGCGGGGACGTGAAACACTATTTTTCGGAACCCCACTACTTACTCTTTAACTGCGCATGCACAGTTGAAGGTGTTCAGAAAAGTAACATTTTCTTATCAATTACTTGTTTTTATTCATCAGTCTTTTCTTTAGTGGACACTGGGCAACAGTGTAACAGACTTTATAAGTTTACTTTTTTTTTTTTTTTTTTTTTTTTTAATTTGAAAGACTCTTTAGAACACTCAACAGAAAAATGACCCTTTGCGCCCCACTTGACAGAAGTCCCCATAGAGAATCAGCAAAGTTGGTATAATATTTTGATGGCATGTTTTGAAATACTATTTCTGGTAAGAGCAATTGTGTAAGTGCGCATGCCTCTGACTTTGTACCGATCCGCCTGTCCACACTTGTACTGTTCTGAGTTATATATACACAGGGTGCACGTTATACTGAATACTTAACAGTAGGGTCAATCATTAAATTTCAGTTTCACACTGGTAATATCAAAGCAATTATTGTGTAGAATAATAATTTTACAGTGCACACATTATGTAGTAGAATGTTATGCTTACTATACTGCACTATTGGTGCACAGTATCTGACCATTCATTTACTTATCATGTATTAGTAGAATTTTAGTTTTACTGAACTTGAATGGCAAATCTGCAAAAAAATATCAAATTAAAAAAAAAAAAAAAAAAAAAAAGCTTGTTTCACAAATAACACCTTGTAACAATTATTTATTTATTTTTTTTTGGTTCCTGGGTAGTAAGTGTTTTTTCCTAATTGCTTATGCCTCAAAAGTATAGAAAATGGCTATTATTCCCCACAAACTTTGCTTTTGTGACCAGGACAGTAATATTTTGAAATGTACCTATTTTCCAGAACATTCCAGATAGATTCAGTGCTGAGTAAACTTGGAGTAACTTCTAGAACTTTCCAGTAATATAAATAGTTGTATAAATACAGGGGCCTTAAGCCAACCAGTTCAGTTTAGTTCCAGCTGCCTAAGTGGATACATATCTGCATTTTTCTGAGACGGCATCAAGAGGCTGCAATGGTGGCATTCCTGATGGGTCTCCAAGGCGGTTTTACCAAGTTTCCCTGCTATCTTTGCCTTTGGGACAGCAGGGACATCAAGGCGCACTACCACAGGCGGAACTGGCCACAGCGGATCGAGTTCTCGGGAGGAACAACGTCAAGTGGGATCCACTGGTGGACCCCCGGAAGGTGCTGATGCCACCACTGCACATCAAATTGGGCCTTATGAAACAATTCGTCAGAGCTCTAGATAAGGAGTCGGCAGCCTTCAGTACCTTCAGGACTTCTTCCCTAAGCTGTCTGAGGCAAAGGTCAAAGCCGGTGTCTTCATCGGACCACAGATAAAGAAGATTATGGAGTGCAATGAATTCCCCAAGAAGCTCACTAGTAAGGAGAAAGCGGCTTGGAACAGCTTTGTCGCAGTGGTTCTGGGCTTCCTGGGCAATCACAAGGCCGAAAACTATGTGGAGCTGGTTGAGACTCTGGTGAAGAACTACGGCACAATGGGTTGTAGGATGTCCCTCAAAGTCCATATCCTTGATGCTCATCTTGATAAATTCAAGGAGAACATGGGAGCATACTCGGAGGACCAAGGCGAGCGCTTCCACCAGGATGTACTGGACTTTGAACGCCGCTACCAAGGACAGTAATACGAGAACATGATGGGAGACTACATTTGGGGGCTGATTCGTGAAAGTGATTTACAGTATAATCGTAAATCTCGAAAAACTACTCGCTTCTAAATCTTTTGCAGTCATTTTTGTATTACTTTAGTATAAATACATGTTAATTTGAATTCATATGTTGTTTTTTTCTGACTATGTGAACGAAAAGACACAAATTTGCCCGTTTTCTCATTGGAAATAGGTACATTTCAAAATATCACTGTCCTGGTCACAAAAGCAAAGTTTGTGGGGAATAATAGCCATTTTCTATACTTTTGAGGCATAAGCAATTAGGAAATAACACTTACTACCCAGGAACAAAAATTGTGTTACATAGTGTAATCAGACTGATTGCTTTTGATCAGCATTTTATTACAGAACGATAACATTCCTTCTAAAGAGTCGTTTATGCCAGTAAGATATTGGAAGCAGAGCTGAAGTATTATTTTACAAAACACAAGAAAGACATAATTTGATACAATCAGGTACATATACTTTTTTTCCTATTTTGATGTTTGCATGACTCTATGAATTACAAATGAATCATGTTTCACTTTTTCGATAAACACATATAACACCACACAGAAACTTACACCAGTCCTGTCATGTTAAATCCATGTCCAACTACACATATTGGTTCTGATCTTTGCAAATTCTTACGAAGCCAAGCTTTTTTGCAGAAGCCCATCTTATAACTGTTTGTAAGGAGAAATGTATGGGTGAGTGTACCAAAGGGCAATATTGCATAACGACTGGAATGCTATAAGGATAAGCAGAAGGCTACCTTGAGCAATACCATATGGAACCCTACTAACAAGTAACTAGGAACTCGCCTCTATGCCTGTGTTGTAAGGGTCAAATGAGAAGCAGCCTTTAACAGTCCAGTTCCAAAACTGGGGTTTTAAGGATCCATGAGATTAGGTCTGTAGAACTTAGTGAAAGTATGAGGACTAGCCAACACCACTGCATTGCAAATGCCTTTGATAGATGGACCCTGAAATAAAGCCCACAATGTTGCCATGCCTCTGGTGGAATGGGCAGTGAGCTTTTCTGGAGGGGGCAAGTTGGCCAGCTCATAGGCAGTCCTGACTGTGTCTGCTATCCATTTGGCTAGCCTCTGCTTAGACAGGGCTTGACCATGGGACTTCACCCCAGAGCAGACAAAAAATTGTACGGGCTGCCTCCAACCTTTCGTCACGTCAATGTAGCACGCCAGGGCCCGCACTCGGCAGAGCGTATGAAGCTGTCGCTCTCTGTCAGAATGGAAATGAGGTGGATGAAAAGCCTCCGATTCCACAGACCAGTTGACATGGAATGCTGAGATTGTCTTCGGCAAAAAGGCAAAATTGGTACGGAGCATAACCTTTGTCCTAGCCTCTGTAAAACTTTTTTTTAGCAACAGTTTTAGCTAAGGAAAATGGCTGCATCTCACTCACCTACTTTGCGGAGGTGATAGCAAGCAACAAAGCCGCTCTGAGCGATACAAATTTCAGCACAGCTGAATTCATGAGTGCATTAATCACCACAATCAGACTCCAGCAAAGAACAATGTGGAACATTACTACTGCGAACACTCTGTTCAGTTCCAAACAGGTAGCTATTCTCTGCACTCTACTGTACTGTGCCATATAAATAATAATAATAATAATAATAATAATAATAATAATAATAATAATAATAATAATAATAATAATAATAAATAAATCTTGTGTTGAAAAGAATGTGAAAAGTTTAAAAAAACACATTTACTTCAGTCCACAATTACATTTAAAAATAGATATCCTATTTATTGTGTTTTCTGATCTCTGTATGTTGCTGACCTAGCTTGAACCGCACGTTTTATTGTGGAGGACTGTGCACCTAAGTGGAAAGATGTAGAGCAAGCTGTGAAAAAAACGGCATCATCATCTCCGGGGCCTAATGAAGTTCCGTACAGAGTGTACAAGAGTGCTTCAAATGAATCCTGTGGACATTGATGAGTGGCATGGGAAAAACAGGTTGTACCAAGAGTATGGTGCTTTTATAGTAAAAGAAAAAGATTCTACAATTCGGGCATTCTAGTTTCCCAGGATGTTTAGAACACATCAGCGTAATCTGGCAACAAATTCAATCAGCTAAAAAGGAGAGGAAGGCGCTCCCCATGTGACATTGCTGGATGTGTATAATGCATATGGTTCGGTGCCACAAGAACTTTTTTGCGCAGAATGAGATTTTTACTGCGTAACAATGACAATAAAAAATTTAGTGAAAGCCTACTTTGGTGATTTGTAATTTAGTTTTTCAACTTCAGAACTCTCTGATCAGGGTGCTAATTATTAGGGCTGTTCTGATTAACAGATTAATCATGCATTAAAAGTGCATTCTGGGTAGAGAGAAATGTGTGCTGCTATTTAGGGAAGTGCTAATTTGAAGCGCAAGCTCTCTCCGTGGAAGAGGCAGGACACTGAGGTTTTATTGACATATATAGAGGGGTTAAAGTTGTGTAAATATCATAACTGTTGTCTTGTTTTGTGCAAGGATTGCTGATCGTGTGCTACAGATGTATATATGTGTTTGGAACTGGAATATTTGTGTCTGTTGATTTAAAACATGTGTCTGCAAAGTTACTTGTGTGCATTGTAACCAGAGCTGTGGTAAAATCCAGCATGGCGCATTTATCCTGACCATGCGTGGCCCATTTATCCTAATCAACTGTCGATTTAGTTATAAACCTCAGTGTTGCTTGTTTCTGCGTCATAATGTTGCTGTTTAGGGGTTACCCCAGAGTGGTTAAACGGTACAAGTAACTGTGCTGCTCTGGCCCTTGAGACTTGTGTGACTGAGGTCCCTAAAACTGTTTTACTAGAGTAATAGGACAGAAAGCTAATATTTGTTACATTTATAAAAATACAAATAAATAAAAATTGTTTTAAAAAGACCAAATTAAAATTCCCATTGGGCTTATTTTTGTTTTTAGCTTCTGGTATTGATTTTTTAAGTATTACTATGCACGACAGCCACTACAAGATCACTGCCTTTATTAAAAATGTGCACAGATTAATCTACCCATTAATCAACTAATGCCCATAAATTAACCGATCAACATTTTTAATCGAGTGACAGCCCTTGTAATCATACATGTAGATTAATATAATAATGTCAGTGCTGTTGCGTGTTGGAAGCTTACTGGTTCTTGCCTTGACAAATAACCTTAAAACTATTTAAGGGTTTGAAATCCCAACATACAGAACTTCAAAGTGGGGTGGCTATGTAGCAGGAAACCTAAGAATTGTGCATTTTACGGTACAAAGCTGAAACTTGGTAGAAATGTTCTTTGCAATAGTAGGGACGATATTAGGTGCAGAGGCAGTGCCACAGCTAGCACTTCCTTGATAAGCTCTTCCTTCAAAGATGAATGCAAATGAGGTTGTTCTTCTAAAATCACCATTGTTGCTGAAAACAAATGCAAATTGCTATTTCTATACTGTTAAAATGTTTTAGTTTGATTTAGATTGTTGTTTTCTTTATTACTAAAAGTAGGTCTAATTGCAGAGAAGTATGTTACAAATCCTTTGTGTAATTTACAGATTTTTTTTTAATGTTCATTTTTGCAGCTTAATTCCTAATTTTTATTAGGTTAATTAGTAAGTTAACTCAGAGATAAAGTTCATGTTGAGTGTTTTGTGTGTATTTTATTACGTTTTGTTATTTTGAACAGAAGGTTGCAGTAGTTTACAAATCCTGTGTGTGTATAAAAAGGGATTTTGTGTTAAAATAAAACAGGATATTTCCCAGCTAACGCACAACATTCTTGCTGGAATGTTGTTTGAATGAACCAGGAACCATTGTCAACCATTATTTTGTGGACATTTATCCAGCACAAAGCAAGTTGGCACAAATTGTGTGTGGATTAAAATTTAACAACATGATACTACAAAGAGCAAAAAAATGTCACAGGGTTGTAGATGAATCAGACTAGCCTAAAAGCTGTAATAAATACACTCAACAAAGTAGAAGAGTTAACCCTGGGACTTTAAAAGTGATTAATGTTTCTTTTGCAAGAATGAAGAACTGAACATGTCTCTTCGTAATGCATCAACGTTCATCATAAACAGCCATGTACACAAGTCCACTGTGCAGCTACAGGGCTCCAGACTGCTCACAAAGATCTGCTTAGGTGATTTGGTTGCCCAGGAAGCAAAGTATCGTACAATAAAGTCATAAGGTCACAGGGTATGTCATCGCCTTCGAACAGTGATGCTCGCCCAGGACTAGCACTTGCTGAGTTAATTGGCTACATCAGTGAAACTCGCGTAACTGAAAATATTGCATCCACGTTCAAGCTGTCAGATGTTCGTAAGCTATATGCAGCTTGACTAGCAGAGATTGGGTATGACCTGTTTGATCCTGTACGCACCACAGGACTAAAGGAACGAATTCTCAGCAATCTTCCACATCTACTGACTCACACAGAATGTTGTGAAGTGCTATTTGCATTCAATGGTGGCACTGGTTTAGTGTAGAAGAAAGCATGTGATGAAGATCTTGATGACGCAATGATATTGGCTAAGGCTGCAACTATTGTCAGATAGGCTGTGTTAAAAAAAAGATGTCATTCACAGGATCGTTTGAAGAAAAATGCCAAGGGTCAGTGCCAGTTTCGCTATTAGCATTAGTGCATAAAACTAGATGGCCCTAAAATTAAGTCACAATCGAATGTGCTTTCCTCCCAATAAGCACTCACTAATCGCCCAGTTAACACAGTACAACACTTATGTGCATCAACATGAAGAATCCACTGGTCAGCATCACTGCATAAATCTTGAGACCACTCTTCCATCGGAAGACTTCTTCAAGTGAAAACCCGTCAAAGACAATCAGGAGAAATAAGCTGCCACTCTTTAGCTGCTCCCCTGTAAAGAATCGGTCAAACTCCAAGTTGCAGGTTGAAAGGCTGAAGAGCAACTATACATTGTTTAGCAGTCTCTACGTTACCCTTCAGCCCTGAAAAGGAGAGCCTGCTGAATTTTTCAAGCTGTCTAAAAAATCTGAGACCAAGTACACGTTTGCAGACTGCGTTCTTGGTTGTTGTTCCCTACTTAAGAAGGAAGCTGGAAAATGTGCAGAGTCAACGTTGTTTGGGACACCTACAAGATGGGCAGTTTAAAAGGGGTCAGCTAGAGCAAAAAGAGGCAAAGGAATTCAAAGAAGAGTTGAATAATCTGTCAGTCTTCCCAGAAACTGACAGGACTTCATGCGTGTCGCCGAAAACAAAAACAAGGCTATAAGCAACGAATGTTTAGTTGGAAAACAAATAGTCACTACGCACGGTGTGGGAGTTACCAATAGTCCACCCTGAGATGATACGTCCACCATGTCACCCTGCAATCACAAAGAGGCCGACACAAGAATCTTTGTGCATGTTGCAGATGCAATGTGTGAAGGACACAGAAAGATAATGGTGCGCACTGTCGACACAGTCGTTTTGACAATAACAGTGTTGGTGGTTCTGCAGTTAGACCTTGAAGAATTTTGGATAGAGTATGGTGTATTAAGTAACCTGAGATACATCCTGGCTCACGAGCTCACAAAGTCCCTCGTGCCAGAAAAGTGAGTGTGATACCGTTTCTTGTTTCAATGGAAAAGGCAAGAAAACAGCATGGAGTACCTGGAAGAGCTTTCCTGCTGTGATTACAGGATTTCTTCACTTGGGTGAGCCAATGCAGCGAGTGACGAATGCCTTTATCCAGTGCTCGAAAAAATACACAGTACTAATGTTTGGCTGCCGTAACAAAGCACAGTGTTAATATTGCCAGAAAGGAGCTGTTTACGAACAAGGGAAAAGGTATTCATGGCCTACCTCCTACAGATCAGCACTGCTTCAACACTGCAAAAGAGCAGCCTATCAAGCCGGCATGATTTGGGCTCAAACCCTTCATCCAACTCCTCAACTACGCTGCCCAGCTGAATGGGGATGGTGCAAAACTGACAGCTGTGGCTGGCAGCTCTTCCAGAGGCGATGGTCAGTTGCGTTGAAGCAAGTCCAGTCACAGCGACAAGGAAGATGACGATGGGACAAAAAAATGACTGTTCCAGAAATAGACTCAAGTGTACTGGTCTATGTCAATGCAATGAAGAATGCAATAACAATAATTGTTAACTGTATTAAACAAATATGGGACAGCATTTGGGAATAGTACATAGTTTCATATTAATTTTCTTAAGTGGTTGTACTGCATTATTCTGTTCTGGTCACTATTCCATATTAAATACATGTAAAACAGAAACGATTTGGCGGGCATCTTGAATTGACACAAACCTGTAGGCTTCCTTGGTGCCTCTGGTACTGAGATTGTTTGTAACATTATGAAGTGCATTTACACCAAGTTTCATACTTGTACCATAAAAAACCCAATTATTACACATCCATTATTACACTATCAATTATATGTGTATTAGCCACATTCTTCTGATTGCTTCGAATGTGACAGCATGTACAGGTGCACAAGTGAAGCAGAAATAGAAAGAATTATGTCAAAGTCTGGGGGGGGGCTTGCTAAAATTTTAGGTTAACCTTAGATTTACAATTCAGAAGTATAAACTATGTACAACTACGTAATTGCAAACAAAAAATATTTATTGGCTTGACATTACCTTCATCAGTTGTCACCACTTGTAAGAAAAACTGGAGCAATGGCAATTTTGTTTTTTTAATACACAATGAAATAAAATAGCAATTACTTACTAAGTAGTTTTCATCCTGGAAAGCATAGTGCAAAGTCGTGATCCACTGGCTGTCTCCGTTTACCAGCACATCTCTTTCTTCTCGGAAGCAGGCCGTCTGGAAAATTGCAAACCACAATTAATTTTACTTACATGAGTGAGTTTATATGAACATAAGAATTCTGATGAGTGAGTTTTTTTAATATTCCAATAGTATTCTGAAAACTAACAATGTATGTTAAGTAAACACTTCAGAAAGCTTATTCTGATAGTGTACTGAACAATGGGATTTGGGAGAATGGATTTAGTTTTGTTATATTTCTATTTCAGTGTCCGTAGATCAAAATGTTGGGAGTACTTTTTGTAAATATTACAGCCCAACATCATTATTTTTTTTTTATCAGTTTTGCTTGGCAAGTTTAGAACGGTGTCTCGTGTAAGGGTGGAAATAAAAAGCAGGCAAGTGACATGTAATGGGAACTGCTTAATGATTTTGGATTATATAATATGTAGTCCCAGGGATGCTTTTCTATTTTGTGTTGTACTTATTTGTCCGAAATCTATATTATTCATTTAAATGAAGTAAAAGTATTTGATCAAAAGAAAACTATATTACAACTATAGTTGTTCACACAGCAACTGCCTATACTGCTAGCACAGCAAATTAATTCTAGCTAGGTAAATGCATTGAGAATGTACAGTACAATATGCAAGGTACAGTAGCTTACATGAAGAAATGGATGACCTGTTGCAAGGAGTGGACAGTTTGCACATGCTGGGGAATTAGAATAAGAGAAATGTACAGGACAATAATCTATTAAATATAGCATAAGAATTTGCAACTTCACTAAGTCAAAAATAGCTGATTATTCATGCCTCAGTCTTACTGCAGACTAAACCGAGCCCTGTCTGTTCCCATCCTAGTCGCCACTGCGTATGTGCAATGCTCTATGTTCTCCGAAAAATAAATCCATGTACACAGTTGAATTTATCGGTAGTGTAATCTGATTATCTATTTCAAGTCAAACAAACAAAAAAGTGTTGTTTTCAGAAATATTCATAGGAATCTGAAGTATTCTTCAACAAAATTCTCTGGTCCAATGAGTCTAAAATGTAACTTTTCCCCAAAAATGGACCACAGTATGTTTGGAGAAAAAAGGGGAAAGCCTCCAATCTGGAAAACCTTGTACCTGCAGGATATGGAGGTAGTCTGATCACAATAGGGAGGTGTTTTAGCAGTTGAGGGACTGGATACATTGATGTGATTGAAGATCAAATAAATGCAGCCATGTATCAAAACATTCTACAAAGTACAATGATACCATCTGCTCGTAGACTGATTGGCATCCAATCTGTCTGAGCTGGAGGAAGTATGTAAGTAAATATGAATGGACCCAGATTTCATCAACAAAATGTAAATACTGGTTATGAATTATCATAAACGTCTGAAACTCATAATAAAAGTAAGAGGAAGACACACAATACTAAAAGCAGGGGTTCCAATATGTTTGTCATGAAAAAATACTTTAAATGGAATAATTGTTTTTTCACAAATATTATTTGTTAAATTACTAGAAATTGTGTATTTTGCTTTTTAGTATATAAAAAATTGGCATTACAGTGTAATAAGAGTAGGGTGCCAATACTTTTGTCTGCGACTATATATTGTTTTCTGAGGGAAAATCAGGTGCTATAGGAATCTGAGTTGATGGTAGAGTCCTGCATCAGGTTGGGTACCCGTGGGTGACCGGCAAAAGCAGGTCGGGTTCAGGTCAGAATGTTAAGTTTTTCGCAGTTCGGGTGCGGGCCAAAAAAAATGTAATCCAGGGTCACAGGACTCTGATTGATGGCCCACTCCTCTCTTTGTGCCCTCTCCATCAATGCCCTAGCAGAGTTTGGAGAGCACATGCTACAAATGTAATTTGAACAGTTCCTTGTCTTGATAAATATGTGATATTGTGCCCTTTCAACTCTGTTGACACGCCCTTCTTCATGGTAAAGTATAGACGTAGGTGGAGTCAACACATTTGACAAAATAACAACATTTCTCAAAACCAGGAATAAAATAAAGATTACATAAAAAATGAATGTGCACAGGACAGACTGCTGCAGCTGCTGTTTTACACACATTCTCCAGTAATGCCATCATCCAGTGTGGGCAGCATAGCTGAGAAGAATAAATTACACAACCTAATGATTATATATAAATCATTAAGGGTGAGACCATACAGTAACTTCACAATATGTGTTTTTTTTTTTTTTTTTAATTTTATTAAGCAATTTATGACATTCTACAATCAAGTATTTTTTTATAGAAATGTATGGGTTTTTGTAAGTACTGTATCTAAATGACTGTTAATTATTAAAATATTTAATCCTGAAGAAAATTAGTGAGTACATTTTATTAACAGGCTTCCAATTTCAAAGGATTGGGCTATATGTTTTACTCCCACAAGCCAAATACAGGATAACATACTCCAATAACCCCAAACACAAGACTCCTAAATGAGACTGCCTGGAAAAAAAAAGTTTAAATCTGTCTTGAAACGACTGTTGGCAGAAAAGGTTTCACTTTGTGTATTTACACTTTAGGACCAGGCATTTCAGTGGGATGCTCCCCAGGGCTGTTTTTTGTTTTGGCTGTTGACTTCCTATAAAAATCACTAACAATATATTTTTTACAGCAGCATCTTGGAATTGTTGTGTTTTTTTTTTCAGAACATTCTAAAGTACTTTACACAACATACAAACTTTTTGCATTTTTTTTTCAATACGATAGATTTTATTTATTCATTTATTTATTTTAAACACTAAATATTTAGTATTATGTATTCTGCTTGGAGATTGTAGGGGAATAATTGCATAGAACCATTCCTGTACCTGTTTGTTGCTACTCTGTACTACAATTATTCACCGAGTTATATGCTTTAAAGCATTTTGAGTTTATGATCTATTAAGTTTATAGAAATAAAGTAAATGTATTAAACTGCAGGTACGTGTAGCTGAAAACCAAACTGTGGGTGGTGTGACAAAAGGAACATGGCTCCAGCTTATCGGTTGATCAGGGCGAACCCGCCTTTCCACCTAACCTTTATTGTACTACCTTGTAAATGCCTGTCCCCCCTTTCTTTGTTAGCTTATTGGTTGAAAGGGAAACAACCCTGTCTCTCTGTAAAGGTATAATAACTGTATGCTAACTCTGTATGGCAGAACACTGCTTGAGCTGTTCTCATTTGCGCAAACTAATAAAGCTTTATATCTCTGAATACCTGGTGCAGTTGGCTCTTAGTTGCAGACCTGAAAAGTTTCACGACAAGATACGTGTATAAAAACATGTTATTCTATGACCCGAGGGACCTTGATACTTCCTGAAAGTTTTGTTGAAAAAATATTGATGTTTGGGCAATAAGACGTCGTTTCACCCGAGTGATTGTAATGACATGTTTATTCTCAGGGTCTTTATAAGCAACTATGGACACTTGCTTATTTTCTCAAAATAAATATTTATAAATAATAGTTATTTATTCCATTATTATCAGTACTGTATTAAGGAAAATAAAATGTATCACACATTAAGTTCATGAAATAGTATCTCCTTATAGCCACACATTTCTTGATATTTATAAATGTTGCAAAAACATACATTAAAACATGAGACATAATAAATGTTCTAATATAACTACACTTATATAACTATAAGACAAATACATCGGATTTACAGTGTATCCCCGTTTTTATTTCTAAGCTGTAAACAAGTTATTGTGTCACATGTTTTGTTTCTGCGTACTTACTGAAAATGTCTCTGTCCTCAGAAACAAGCAGGCAGTGAAGTTCAATCCCTCCCCTTACAATGTACATTCAACTATTGGATAATGGAACTAACCACTTTCTTTTTATTTGCTGATCAATACATGTGCTGGTTCACAAATGGAAACATAATTTGCCGTATTTACTGCTATATCGCGATACATAATCCATGGATTGTGGATCGGATCATTTTATAAAAAATTGCGATGCATCGATATTTAATGAATCGTTACACCCCTAATAATCCTGTTTATCCAAAATGTAATTGTCTGACAGCAGACTATCAATTTTTTTTTTCTGCAGAAAAACCACAGTCACATTTGGGAAAGTATATTATTCTTATTAAGCTCCAAATCCTTCAGTAAAGACAGTTCTCCTGAAAGGTCAGTAAGTCATCACCTATGACTGTTCTTTGTGTAATTTTTGGTGTCTGGAAAGAAAAATCACCTGCCTAATGAGCACTTATTAGCCAAAGTATGCAAGATATTCTGTCTTGCCCATTGTAACAAACTGGCTAGCAATAGATAGATGCAGCTTGTATACAGTATATTACTGAATAAACATCAGGGATACCAAAAGGACAATGAACCTGTTACTTAAGGGACCATACATTTCAGCTACTATACTTAACACAAAAGCAACAGTGGAGGAAAATACTTTGTTTTTCTGAGTCAAACAATACAATGTTGTTACAGAATCATTGTGACACATACAACAAAAATCAAAAAGGAAACTAAAGTATTTACAGTAGACGAAAAGAAGATTTCAGTGATTATTTTAAAAGCCATATGCCTGAGGTTAGCGGGATAAGCATTTTAATAAGCACCCATATTAGGGATAATGTTCAATCCCATAAACTCCTGTTTAAAATGAATAATTATTTTCATTACTGAGCAAAGCACTAACAACCTATTCCCTTGGCTTTAACGTGTGCCATTTCCCCAAATGCTAGAAGTGGCGGCCAGTATTAAATTAAACAGATTTAATATAAATATTTTTCAATTTTTGGAGTAACTTATAGCCAAAGCAATGCAGTTCACCTCTGACCTTACCCTTTACTGTAAAACAATCATCATGCTGATGGTATGTCTTTGAAGATGGTGCTGAGTGAAATAAATGAATTAACAAGAGAGACTAGAGTGAAAAAAAAACATCACCAGTTCATTAGATTATAAGGCCTATTTCAAATCTTTAGTATCTGTCAAAAGTTATAGAAAGAGTAGTTGTCGAGGAACTTAAATTTCTTGCAGATCATAACATATGAGATATTTCAGTCTGGGTTTCTATCTTATCAAGGCACCGAGACAGCACTCATTACAGTGGTTAATGATGAGTTGTTACCCTCTGACATGGGCACACCGTCTCTCATTGCCTTCCGCTGCCTCCTCAAGACTCACCTGTTTACACTGTATGTGTAGATCTCCTGATCTACCCCTCCTACTATGCACTGTATTTGTCTGACCTACACACCACACTACTGGATCCCCAGCTGATGCACTATCCTTGCACTGTGACACTACTATGTCATCAACACAGATATAAATTGTTATACAGTCAGCGTCACTATTGGGACACCTTAGGAGAAGTAAAAAAATATCCAGAATAAGCGTCTTTCCCAATTAAAACAAGAAGCATTTAAGACGACATTAGTCCTGCTTACTGTCTAGAATATCAACAACAGAGGTTACAGTTTCTGTGACTATTTATTATTATTATTATTATTATTATTATTATTATTATTATTACTACACATATAATATAGATCTCATGGTTGAAAACCATCTACTCAATCAGTTAAATAAAATAGAAATAACAATTTGGAACAGTAATTCAACATAATTTGAAAGATAATATTCAAGGTTGTTTACCGGAGATTGGTCAATACAAGGGCCTTAAATCAGATAAGATGAATTTTCGAATACTGTAGAAGGTACACAGGGTCATATTGTGAAATGTAACTTTGAACCTAGAACTGCTCTTTCCATTTTTTACCCATGGGTCACTTACTTTTTACAATTGAACCCCAATCAAGTGGAAAAAATCTGGCCGAAATTCCTCTTTGGTCTGGCAAATGCAAAGCCTTTCAGTGATTCAAATTAGACCCAAGTTATTTTAACTGCTTTAGAAAGAGAAGCCCATTCAGAGCTTATTAAAATAGCACAGCAAAATAATTTAGCTTCAAATAACTGCAGTAAACAAAAATGGAGGAAGAAGTTTTTTTGGATGTACACAAAAGGTTTGAATAAGGAAAAAAACAGTTAAAGTCTGCTTCCTCGCTGTCCTATACGCGCAATTTAATTATTTACTAGAGGTGCACCGATAATCGGTAGCCTATCGGCACGGCACCAATAGAAGGGAAAAAAAACACGATCGTCTATCGTCAGTTTTTGTTATTTTAGCCGATATCGTACACCGATAGTCATGCTTGAATTTCTTCCAGCACAGAATTTAATGTTGGGTCAGGCACGATTACCAATGACAAAAAAACACTGAAACACTGTCATTTTCCCAGTGCTGTGTAACATGCGACCAAAATGCAGTAAATATGTCTCAAAATAGAGGTATTTGGATTTTTTTTAAATATCTGAAGACAATAGGATAACAAGTTGTGTGCAGAACAGACTTGATGCTGCATTAAATCCAACGATTAACTGCGAGTAGAGATTATTCTGATGCTTAAAAAATATAAAATAGGTTGAATCCTAAATAACACTGATAGTTATTAGTAGTAGTAGTCATAGCAGTAGTTTAGAGTACATGTAGCCTATGCAGTTACCAGACTAACATTCACCCTAAGTAATGCTTTGTAGTTGGTTTCAGGCTGACAAAACTGTAATAGGGGTATTTATTATTCGTAAGACAACAGTATTAACCAGGCTAATCATTGTTCAAATGCAGCATCGATATGTGGTTAGTTAGAAAGCTGCCTCTGTGATGTGTCTGTTCCGTCTCTCTCTCTTTGGCAACTTGGCATCACTTCAGGTCCTCCTCCGTAGCTCACTTGATCAAATCCTTGAACGTAAACAGTTTCATTCAGAAAGGTTGGTTCTGTGCGTTTTTTCAATAGTGTTATAATGTCCTCGCTTAGTTGTATTATGTGTATCATTTTCATACTTCAAAACCCAGTGTTCCAGGTGGGTTTATTTATACAGCTGTTTACTGCATGGATGGTTTTCTTCAGCAGTGTTACGTTGTTCCCACTTAGTTGTACCATGTGTATAACTTTTGTCGACTGTTCCAGGAGCTTTTTGGTGATAAAGAGAGGGTTCTGGGCCAGAACAGGTTGATGACAGTGCGTTATTAATCGGTTCCGATTGCTAAAATATTCTCCTCATGTCTGTGTCACTTTCTATGCTGCTTTTTAACATAACTGAATTAATTATAGTGCGTTCCGGGTCGTTCCATCTCGTTATGGCTTTTACCCCATCTCCAAATTCAAGCTTGACAATTTTGTAACCGGACATTTCCATGAAATCTGTTTGTTTTTGATTAAATGAACAATTTAAGTTGGGCTGCATTTTTAAGCAGAGTATTCTTAAAATAAGAACGTAACATTAACAAACGTTGTTGTAGTTAATGTTGTTGTAGGACCTAAAGGTAGCTTAGATGCTGAAATTTACACAAATCTACACTGTAATCCTAATAATAATAATAAAAAAGTTTCCACTGGTTTTTTTTTTTTTTTTTTTTTTACAAACAGTTCACAAACCCTGATCGCTTTTGTGTACAAGGTACCTGAAATGAAGAACAGCTCCATGAAAGTAGAAGATATATATTTTTTTGTTAGTAACGAGGTATTGTTTAGGCTATTAGAAATACCCAGGACATGACATAGTCTACTGCTGGGATAATGAAGCCTAAAGTCTACCAGACCACAGATGGAATTCTGAGCAAACCGCATGACTCATGGAATATTGAGGAAAACTTTGTATTCGGTAGCAACAAAAACTAGTGCTGGATAAAATCACGAAAAAAACAAACACTTTAAAATGTTATTTAACAGCACGAGACGGACCTTACCACACAATGAAGCTCAGGTTCTATTGCTTAAATAATCTACCACATAATCATCCTTGTAAATTTGCCATGGGCGTGTCCTACAGCTGTGTTGTATACTTTTACTAAAATAAGTTTTTATTTTTGATTTATTTCACTCTTCGTTCTGCTACTTCTAGTAGGATAAAGTCACTATATAAGTCTACATCCCCTTTCAAAATGTTCACCTTTTGTTGCCTTATAGCCTGGAATTAAAATGCACTAAAATAGTTTTTTTTTTTTGTTTGTTTTTTATTCTCTACACATCCTACCCCACAACTTCCAAGTGAAAAAAATATTCTAGAAATTTGTAGAAAATTAATTAAAAATAAAAAGTGAAATAGCTTGGTTGGATAAGTGTCCACCACCTTATAATACCAATCCTAAATTAGCTCAGGTGTAACTAATCACCTTCAAAAATCACACACCAAGATAAGTGGCTGTCACCTGTGTTAAACTGCAGTGCTTCACGTAATTTCAGGATAAATTCAGCAGCTCCTGTAGGTTCCCTCTGCTGAGTAGTGCATTTCAAAGCAAAGACTCAACCATGAGCACCAAGGTGCTTTCAAAAGAACTTCGGGACAAAGTTGTTGAAAGGCACAAATCACTGGATGGGTATAAAAAAAATATCAAAGGCCTCGAATATCTCTTGGAGAACGGTCAAGACGATTATTAAGAAGTGGAAGGAGTATGGCACCACCAAGACCCTGCCTAGATCAGGCCGTCTCACCAAACTGGATGACCGAGCAAGAAGGAGACTGATCAGACAGGCTACTAAGAGGCCAAATGCAACTTTGCAAGAGTTACAGGCTTATGGCCAAGACTGGTCAAAGTGTGCATGTGACAACAATATCTCAAACACTCCACAAATTTGGCCTCTATGGTAGGGTGGCAAAAAGGAAGCCATTACTCAAGAAAGCTCACCTTGAATCCCGTTTCAAGTATGCAAAAAAAAAAAAACACACACATTCTGTAGCAAATATGGCAATAAATTAGTTTATCTTTGTTTTGTATTTTTAATAATTTTTTTTCTCAATAATACTTTTTCCCCTTAACAGTGTGGAGTATGGTGTGTAGATAAGTGGAAAAAAAAAAAATCATCATTTAAGTGCATGAAACTGAGGCACTGACACAACAAAATGTGAAAAAGTTCAAGGGGGTGTAGATTTTCTATAGACACTGTATTAACAACTTGAAGGTCTGTTTTTCAGTAATTCAGGAAACAAAACAGAGATTAAAAAGAAAATACAGGAACATAACAGTACCTCAGCTCTTTTTAGCATCTCCCATTTGTTCAGAATCTTCATGGCAAAAACCTTCTCTGCATTTTTCACTTTCACTACAGCAACCTGAAAAACATACAAAAAACACATTAAAAAAAGTACCCAAAAAACACTATGAACAATTAACACAACTACAGTTCCAAATAGCTGTGCTTCAATTTAATGTAAAATATTAATTAGACTACTAGACCTTCCCTTCACTTTCTTGAAGTACTAACCAAAATGCAAGGTATTAAAATGATATATTATCCACTATGTTTAAAAGCAGTCAAATAAAGAATAATTCACCACTCTTCGGAATTTATAACAAGGCCAAAATCTATATAAACATACAACTACCAGCACAAACACCCCTGAACAGGCTGAGGTGGATTGTCTTCTCAAGGCCACAACTACAGTGATACATCTATAAAATGAAAATAACAAAAGGTTTACTTTTGTTAAAGCTGGGCGCTCTACGGTTGTCTGAGATGTAGGATTTGCAAGACTGTAATCTGAATATTGCTCGACAAGTCTTAAACGGAGGTCATGAAATGCCAAAAAATGTAGAACCTTGATTTCAAAACAAAATTCAATCCAAGAGTTGTAATACACTGGTATCAGGTGTATAGGTACAGTATTTGTGTTAGAATCAGTGCTAAGATAAAACCCACATGACTGGTACATGTCTGAAGTGTTACCCGGTACATTAATTAGATTTCAATGAGACTAAATAAATATTAGATGTGTAATGTAAACGGAAAACCACAACATGTGGGGTACAGTACAGCTCTAAGGACAATTATTGGAAAAAAAAAAACATTAACTAAATTTAAAATGGACACAAGCATTTCCGGTCAGACCATGGAAAGTTGCACTGTATTTTAAACAGAATACACTTCTTTCAGTGTTCACAGAGACAACGTGAAAGTCACAGATTAAAAACGTAATTTTAACAGTATAAAAACAGCAGGAAACTTTTTTCTTTGAATGTGTGTATTTGCTTTAAAAAAAGTGTTAAGGATAACACTTTAAAAAGTGTAACATGGACACAATTTTAAACCAATACTTTTTACTGTTCAATAGGAGCTCAGACGAGTACAACGTGTTCTTCAATGTACAGGAACTTCAAAGTTTAGACAGCTAGTGCAACGGAATTCTTTCTGTATTTGAGACCCTGTCAGCTGTAGGAATTTTAAAGGAAATGATCTGGAAACGTCAAAAAGGTAAATATCTGATGTCTGAGCCTAAACTTGGGTTTCCAAATATTCAGCTTAGCAAATTTTCCGCTTAGCAATGTATTATGTATCAAATAAGACTAATGTGAAAAGTATAACGTGCAGATTTAAACATGTGTGCTTTTCACTTGGAATAAAGAGTTTATGTGGAGTAGTGTGCCAATTTAATAGTCTTTTCATTGAACTTCACCAGCAAATTCTAGAGAACATTTTACCTATCACTGAGTAGAAGGAGATGTTCATGAGAGGCCTGTGGTGTGTTCACTGTAAGGGGAAGTCCTCTTGGCTCCTGCCAACACATTGCCCCTTAGCTTCATGAACACTAACTTCACCCAAATTCAGTTTCTTTTATGGGGAAAACAACATAATAACATCGGAACCCAATTGGCTGAATTTACACTGGGTGTAAATAAATTGAGAGCATGATATGCAGGTATTTTTTTTAAAAGTATTTATACAAAGCTGTATAAATATGGTTGTACTATCGCCATTTTTAAGTTACAATATTATTTAAAATTGGTCAAGAAAATATCCTTGATTTATATAGAGTACATAGCTTTACAAAAGGCCTGTCAAGTTAATACAACAATCATTTTAGTATGAAACCGAGTTTGGCTCTAATTAAATTCCATTTGGAGTGTAGATGTCTGTCTATATTTGGAAAAAAAACATTAAAATCGTACTGCATTTGAGCTTTGACCATGACTTCCAGCAAATATTATTGAACTCTATTTAACTTTCTGGCATACTTTGCTATGATGTGTTCATCTAATTATTTCCATTACAATATTCAGAGTCCCTGGTGGTTACAGCTGGTTTTAATGAAAAAAATGAAGAAAGAAATGCCAGTCACAAACTCAAAAAGCTTTCTTCCAAACAACCCTACTATTCACTGAACAAGAAGCAATAAACTCTTATAATGTCCAGTTAGGTTACTGGATTAAAATCACACAGTTAATATTAAGAAGCCACACTATTGCAAGTCATGTTCTAGAAACACAAATCAATGATGTCATGATAATCAGGGGTGAAATTCTCAACAAACAAGTGCAGGTATTTGTATGCACAGCTGGGTGTAAACATTTGAGTGCCATTGAATAAATACTTTTAAAATATACACATCGCAGGGGCTCCCGAGTGACGCATCCGGTAAAGGCGCTTCATGTGGAGTGCAGGATGCTCCCTATAGGCTGGACATCACCGGTTCGAGTCCCAGTTATACCACTGCCGACCGTGGACGGAGAACATAACTGGCAGCAAGTATTTGTCTTCGCTGTGCAGGGGTGGTAGAGGTGAGCTGAGTATAAAAATAATTGACTATTCCAAATTAGGAGAAATAATTATAAAAACAATTGGCGACTAATACATTAAAAATAAATTAATAATAACAACACCATATATCGGTACACTTATGAATTCTAACCAATTCACCATAAACAAGGAAGCTGAAAAGGTGAAAACAACTTGGCTTTGACAAAATGATACAAAAAGGTCTAAGTCAAACAATACACAATAAGGGCTAAAATACCGCTCAATTTTTTTTTTTTTTTTTTATGTAACAGACCACTACTACTACTACTAATGATGTACTTGGCCATTTTAACCACCATAGTATTCTCAGCTATTTTCCATACTTCCCAGACCCTGGTTACTCACCTACAACAGGACCTGGCTGTGCTACAATAATTCATAGCCTTGGATTAGAACACATATGTCTGTTTCTGTTATATATTTTTTACTTATTACTTATCCTACAATAATAGATTGTGTTTTTCTCTGCTGTATTTCTGCATAGATTAATTACCAAGATCGATTCCAGAAAAAGATTTTCCAGTCAGAAACTGTAGTTTTATTTATTTATTTATTTTTAGATGTACACACAGTTGAAAACTCGTGTTTAACTTAAACTAGAAAAGGGGGCACTGTACAAACAAAAACACCACACCTTTCTGGTTTTCTTTTATTACAGTCCTCATAAAAAGAAAATACTAGGATCACAACAAAACATTGATCAGTATACTCAACATGTATCTTGAAAGATGGCCAGTGTTTGAAAAGCGTGAAGCACGCCTACATCTGTATCCTGATTGTGACTAGCTTACCAAAGCCTGAAGCAGCACTTCCTTGATCCTGAATTTTTAATGGTAATTCCTACTGTCCCACACATTGCTTGCCATTTTAAAAAATGTCATGCAAATTCTGGCAATGTGGTAAATCTGTGCAAGGAAAAACACGTTGTAATAATAATTTCAAATGTATGTAATGTTAGAACACGTGTGGCTTTTTGCCTTCAAATTCATGTGCAGCAATGTTCATTTCGAATATTTCATTGCTTCTCCGCCGCACTAAAAGAAAAAATGTATTACTTCATAATATCCATACCTCTGTTTCCATGTTGCTCTGCTAAGGTCTTCTCTCAATGATCAACGAATGACCACTGACACAAAGCGAAATGGGCTGAGATTTGTGACTCATGCCAAAATGAAATCTGATAAGAATGAAAGCTCGGCCAATCCACATGCAGTAATTATACTGACGTTAATGGTTGCCAGCTAACTTAAGAACATAAGAACATAAGAACATAAGAAAGTTTTCAAACGAGAGGAGGCCATTCGGCCCATCTTGCTCGTTTGGTTGTTAGTAGCTTATTGATCCCAAAATCTCATCAAGCAGCTTCTTGAAGGATCCCAGGGTGTCAGCTTCAACAACATTACTGGGGAGTTGATTCCAGACCCTCACAATTCTCTGTGTAAAAAAGTGTCTCCTATTTTCTGTTCTGAATGCCCCTTTTTCTAAACTCCATTTGTGACCCCTGGTCCTTGTTTCTTTTTTCAGGCTGAAAAAGTCCCTTGCGTCGACACTGTCAATACCTTTTAGAATTTTGAATGCTTGAATTAGGTCGCCACGTAGTCTTCTTTGTTCAAGACTGAACAGATTCAATTTTTTTAGCCTGTCTGCATATGACATGCCTTTTAAGCCCGGAATAATTCTGGTCGCTCTTCTTTGCACTCTTTCTAGAGCAGCAATATCTTTTTTATAGCGAGGTGACCAGAACTGCACACAATATTCAAGATGAGGTCTTACAAGTGCATTGTACAGTTTTAACATTACTTCCCTTGATTTAAATTCAACACTTTTCACAATGTATCCGAGTATCTTGTTAGCCTTTTTTATAGCTTCCCCACATTGCCTAGATGAAGACATTTCTGAGTCAACAAAAACTCCTAGGTCTTTTTCATAGATTCCTTCTCCAATTTCAATATCTCCCATATGATATTTATAATGTACATTTTTATTTCCTGCGTGCAGTACCTTACACTTTTCTCTATTAAATCCCATTTGCCATGTATCTGCCCAGTTCTGAATCTTGTCTAGATCATTTTGAATGACCTTTGCTGCTGCAACAGTGTTTGCCACTCCTCCTACTTTTGTGTCGTCTGCAAATTTAACAAGTTTGCTTACTATACCAGAATCTAAATCATTAATGTAGATTAGGAATAGCAGAGGACCTAATACTGATCCCTGTGGTACACCACTGGTTACCACACTCCATTCTGAGGTTTTTCCTCTAATCAGTACTTTCTGTTTTCTACTTGAAACAGTATGGGGAAACAGAATTCAAGCAGCATGAACTGTGCTGAATCAAAGCACATTTGAGAAACGTTGCACTAGTGGACTGTGTGAGTGGATGGAATGCGTCCGCATTGAATAAACAGATTAAATAAGTCCCGGTATCCAGTACCGGCAACAGAATAAGTCCCGGTACATGGTACCGGTGAGTACCAGCACAATTTCACCCCTGATGGTAATGATTAATGAGTAGCTGACATCCTTATATAAAGTTTGCCAACTACGTAGAAATTTGTTTTAAGGTCAATGTCCTATACAAGCATGTGGATGTGATTTCAAAAAATGTAAAATACTTTGTTGGAAAAAAAAAAAAAATTCAATTTTACTTAAACTACTTCTTAACTGGTTATTTAAACTTTCAGACTCACACAAGTGTATGACTTTATACACTACCCCCCGTGTTTGGACTGCTGGATTGCAACTTGGTACTCCAGTTTAGTGTACATTGTATGAAATACTAACATTTACATTTTTATAATCTTTACATTTGGAAAAATGTATCCTTTATACCTTGACCCAATCAGGCTATAAATGTTCATTCACACCATGAGTTTGGTGTAAATCGGAGATGGCAGGGTGTTAAATCCAATATTTTTTGGGTGATTTGGCATGGAATGAACGCAAAGGGTTAATACAGCAAGACACATGCAGTACTGTTCAAAAGTTTTAGGCAGGTGTGAAAAAATGCTGTAAAGTAAGAATGCTTTCAAATAGACATGTTAATAGATTATATTTATCAATTAACTAAATGCAAAGTGAGTGAACAGAAGAAAAAATCTACATCAAATCAATATTTGGTGTGACCACCCTTTGCCTTCAAAACAGCATCAATTCTTCTAGGTACACTTGCACACAGTTTTTGAAGGAACTCGGCAGGTAGGTTGGCCCAAACATCTTGGAGAACTAACCACAGTTCTTCTGTGGATTTAGGCAGCCTCAGTTGCTTCTCTCTCTTCATGTAATCCCAGACACTCAATGATGTTGAGATCAGGGCTCTGTGGGAGCCATACCATCCTTGTTCTTCTTTACGCTGAAGATAGTTCTTAATGACTTTCGCTGTATGTTTGGGGTCGTTGTCATGCTGCAGAATAAATTTGGGGCCAATCAGATGCCTCCCTGATGGTACTGCATGATGGATAAGTATCTGCCTGTACTTCTCAGCATGAGGAGACCATTAATTCTGACCAAATCCCCAACTCCATTTGCAGAAATGCAGCCCCAAACTTGCAAGGAACCTCCACCATGCTTCACTGTTGCCTGCAGACACTCATTCGTGTACCACTCTCCAGCCCTTCAGTGAACAAACTGCTACAGCCAAAGATTTCAAATTTTGACTCATCAGTCCAGAGCACCTGCTGCCATTTTTCTGCACCCCAGTTCCTGTGTTTTCGTGCATAGTTGAGTCGCTTGGCCTTGTTTCAACGTTGGAGGTATGGCTTTTTGGCCGCAAGTCTTCCATGAAGGCCACTTCTGACCAGACTTCTCCGGACAGTAGATGGTTGTACCAGGGTCCCACTGTTTTCTGCCAATTCTGAGCTGATGGCATTGCTGGACATCTTCTGATTGCGAAGGGAAGTAAGCATGATGTGTCTTTCATGTGCTGCAGTAAGTTTCCTTGGCCGACCACTGCGTCTACGATCCTCAACATGCCCGTTTCTTTGTGCTTGTTCAAAAGAGCTTGCCCATCTGGAAACCCCTGACAGCCTTGAAATTTCTGCCTGGGAGAGACCTTGCTGATGCAGTATAACTATCTTGTGTCTTGTTGCTGTGCTCAGTGTTACCATGGTGCATGACTTTTGACAGTAAACTGTCTTCAGCAACCTCACCTTGTTAGCTGAGTTTGGCTGTTCCTCACCCAGTTTTATTCCTCCTACACAGCTGTTTCTGTTTCAGTTAATGATTGTGTTTCAACCTACATATTGAATTGATGATCATTAGAACCTGTTTGGTAGAATTGTTTAATCATACACCTGACTATATGCCTACAAAATCCTTGACTTTGTGCAAGTGTATCTAGAAGAACTGATGCTGTTTTGAAGGCAAAGGGTGGTCACACCAAATATGGATTTGATTTAGATTTTTCTTCTGTTCACTCACTTTGCATTTAGTTAATTGATAAATATAATCATTAACATGTCTATTTTTGAAAGCATTCTTACTTTACAGCATTTTTTCACACCTGCCTAAAACTTTTGCACAGTACTGTATTTTTTTTTTATTACTAGGCATAAATTATACATTCATAATATATAACTTTTTATGTAAAAAAAAAAAAAAAAAAAAAAAAATTTATCAGTGTCTGTTAACCAGATGCAACTTCAGTATTTCCTTTCAGACTGGGTGCTGATGTTTTATAGTACTGGGCAATATAACAGAGCTTCCTGAAAGCTTATGGATAAAAATAAAAAAAAACCCACAAAGGATTCTCGCAGTCCAGAAATGTCAGTCGTACGGCTCCAATAACAACAAGTTGTCAGAAATATAGAGCTGCTGTCAAACTGCACTGCAATTTCTGTAAGTAATAATATTAAGTTCAATCTGAATAACATACCAACCTTGCCGTAATTCAATGTTTAAGGCTTCCTGTGGGATACATTTTTGGAAACGTAATCACAATTTTGACTTTAATGCAAAAATAAATTAAGAGTTGCATAACCGTTTTCAGTTTTTGGCTGCATTAATGACCTTATAGCCCATTTTGTTATGCACACCCCTTCCAAGCAATACTTCCCTCTGTCTAAAGTTGTCAGCTGCTGTTGCAGGTGGCAAAGGTGACTTTCTTTTTCTTCAGTAAACACACACGTCACACTTTTTAGTAATAAAGTAAATTATCAACCTGTTTATCCCCCTCCTATCAGTTGGCAACAGTTAACCTTGGATGAGAACTGATGTTGTAGACTAAAAATCCCTTTCCTGACAGTTGCCTTTCAAGATCCCATTGCCAAGGTAACACCTTTTTTCATTCTGTGTTGATGTTTCAGATGTGCTTATAAGTCCGACTGATCTTTAGAAACAGAATCCTTGAAATTACTCATGCAAAGATCATTCAAAATGCCTTTAAACAGAGCCATGACCTACTGTACATTCACAGCACTGAATGTAATAAGCAGACAGCATTCTAGGAAGACATTTTCTCCATTCACCTAATTGAGAAAATAGTAGCAGGACAGGTATCCGAACATGCAATTGGTATTGACCAAAGAATTTAATTAATTGTACTAAAGAATATGCTCACCATGTTCATCACAACAATTATGCACATCCACTACCCTTTACGACTGGGTTATGAGGTGAAGGTGGCGCAGCAGCATGCTATTTTATGCAGTACAACTCTACCCACCCTTCACCCATTGGCCCATTCGTAGTATGGTACCCAAACAGACACGCACTCACTTGCACGTCCTAGTACATAACAAATACTAATTATACAAGACTGTAAATAGTCTCACTCCCTTCCCCAGTCCATAACACAGACCAATTTGATAAGAATCTTTTAACATTATGTATAGTAATCCCACAGGGGTTATTAATTAATGACATTATCAACTGGGTTTTATTGATTCCAAGCAACCATGCCAATTATTCCTCACTCAGACCCCACTTACTAAATATCTTGGTATCCCAGAATAGATACCTTTAAAAATGTGCTAAATATTTTTATGAACAAGGCTGCTCACAAGTAGAATGTTACCCCGAAAAATGTTCTCCTTTTTATAGGAAAGGCAGTACAACTGGAGGGCAAAATGTACATCACATACAGATGCAAGTAAACTTCCACTCTCGTCAGGGAGGTCCTCTCACCCAACCTAAACAACGTTATATTTCCTATACAATGAGTGTTGTGTGGAGATACTTCAAAAACTACAAATTCCATTTAATCTCAGATTTAAAAGCTCTAGGTCTGGTCTGCTATGTTTTAATTTTTAATTTGCTTTTACAATTCATATTTTATTGTTTTTTAATATACAATCTAATAATACATACTTTAGTTTAACTGTCTGCATGCAATCAATACATATTAAAAGTATATCACAATGTTTCACAGATGTCACAGTCAATAGACTCTGATGCTGGTATTAAATAAATTAGAACAAGGGGAAAGTGGTCGCAGTAAAATTATACAATAGCTTCTAGTGACTCGTATATAAGTACGTATAGGTACAGTATATTTATATAATATAGTTAATCCATATCCATAAAAATAGAGTATGCTCTATTCCATATTTCAGAAAATTCTGATTCTTTATCTAAAATAGCATAGCTTAGTCATTCCAAGTTAGTAACATCCAGTACAGAGTTCTTCCAATGTGCTAAAACTGGGGGTTCAGTATCCTTCCAGGAAGTTAGTGTCTGTATGTGTGTGTGTGTATATATATATATATATATATATATATATATATATATATATATATATATATATATATATATATATATATATATATAGACACACACACACACACACACACACACACACAGTGCCTTGCAAAAGTATTCAGGCCCCTGACTAATTCTCTCATATTACCGAATTACAAATGGTACATTGAAATTTCGTTCTGTTTAATATTTTAATTTTAAACACTGAAACTCAGAATCAATTAGTGTAAGGTGACATTGGTTTTATGTTGGGAAATAATTTTAGGAAAAATAAAAAACTAATATTTCTTGCTTGCATAAGTATTCAACCCCTGTGCTGTGGAAGCTCCCAGTTCGCAACGATGAAAGAAATTGCCCTAACGAGGACACAATTACCTTACCATTGGCCTCCACTTGTGAACCATTAAATTTGCTGGATAAAAAACCCACTGTTGAAGGATCATTGATAAGGCTGTGTATCTGAAGGAAAATGAAGACCAAACATCATTCTACAGAAGTTAGAGATAAAGTAATACAAATGCATAGATTAGGGAAAGGGTACAAAATAATATCCAAGTGTTTGGATAGCCTAGTGAGAACAGTTGGATCAATAATCAGGAAGTGGAAGCTGCATCACACCACCCAGGCACTGCCAAGAAAAGGCCGTCCCTCAAAACTCAGAGCTCAAACAAGAAGGAGACTTGTGAGAGAAGCCAAGAAGACGCCAACAATCACTTTGAAGGAGCTACAGAGTTCAGTGGCTGGGAGTGGTGTAATGGTGCACCAGTCAACCATATCAACAGCTCTGCATAACACTGGCCTGTGTGGGAGGGTGGCAAGAAAGAAGCCGTTACGAGAAAAGTACCATCTGAAAGCACGTTATGCTGTGGGGATGCTTCTCATCAGCAGGGACTGAGCATCTTGTTACAATTGAAGGAAGAATGGATGGAGCAAAATACAGGAAAATACTGCAAGAGAATCTGCTTCAGTCCGCTAAAAAACTGAAGCTTGGGAGGAAATTCACCTTTCAGCAGGACAAGGATTCCAAGCACAAGGCCAAAGCAACATTGGAGTGGCTCAAGAACAAAAAGGTGAATGTCCTACAGTGGCCCAGTCAAAGTTCTGATCTCAATCCCATTGAGAATCTGTGGCACTATTTGAAAATTGCGGTCCACAAGCGTCGTCCAACCAACCTGAACAACCTGGAGCAAATCTGCCAAGAAGAATTGGCCAAAATCACTTCGACACTGTGTGCAAAGCTGGTACATACTTACCCCAAAAGACTTAAAGCTGTTAAACCAGCGAAAGGTGGCTCTACCAAATATTAATGTGTCGGGGTTGAATACTTATGCAAGCAAGATATTTCAGTGTTTTATTTTTCTTAAAAATATTTCCCAACATTAAACCAATGTCACCTTACAATAATTGATTCTGAGTTTCAGTGTTTTAAAATAAAATATCAAACAGAACGAAATTTCAATGTACCATTTGTAATTCAGTAATATGAGAGAATTGGTCAGGGGTCTGAATACTTTTGCAAGCCAATGTGTGTGCGTGTGTACACACACACACCCCTCCAAAATTACTGTCACCCTTGATCAAGATGAGCAAAAAAGGCTGTATAAAAAAAACTATACAGGTAATGAGATATATTGTAATTTTCCAGCATGTGGAATATATTATACTTTATTAAAGATTCAAGGGAATCAACCAAAATTACACATTTCCCAAATTATAAATTTATTTCCAAATTATTGGCACCCTTGTTTTCAGTACTTTGTGCACCCTCCCCTTGAAAGGATAACGGCACTTCTATAATTTAAGGTCTTTTTCTATAATCTTTTATGAGATTGGAGAACACATTGGAAGGGATCTTAAACCACTCCTCCATACAGAATTTTTCCAGAGCCTTGATATAATTCGGGCTGCGCTTATGGGCTGCCCTTCTTCAATTCAAACCTCAGGTTTTCAATAGGATTCAAGCCCACATCAAAGATCCACCACAATATTTTCAAGTAGGTATGAGGTTCTTTTCTGCATACGCATCCATCTTTCAACGCCAAACCCACCATTGGTGTGCGTGGACAAAGAGCTCTATTTTCATCTCATCTGATCATAGCATCCGGTTCCAATCCAAGTGTCAATGCAGTTATGCAGTATATTAAAAATACAAAACTGAAAGATCATAACTCTTAACCTATGTTTAGAGTGGGGGGACATCAATATGAACCACCTTCTTCGGGAAAAACCGTCGTACAGGATGTCGACTACTCAGAACAACCCTCTCCAGCAGGTAGTTGGAAACGTGTGGACTAAAACGGTTATAAACCTGGTAAGAAGAAATATCTTTTGCAAGTTCGAGACAGTTCAAGAGGAACCCCTCGCAACGCACTGTTGTTAGAAAGTTCAGTTACGGTGTTTACAAAGCTCTACCCTAAATCCAGCCCCGGCTCTGACTGGCCCGGTGAGGACCCTGTAAATTTCAAAGTCACTTTGGTCGTTGTCATGCTGAAAGACTTTAACAAATATATATATATATATATATATATATATATATATATATATATATATATATATATATATATATATATATATATATATATATATATAAAGTTATGAGGAGTGCAGCAAGTATAAAACTGTGGTTTACTAACTTGGGGAGCAGATATGTCTCTGTAGCAGGGGCGATCTGTGCTGACTCTGCTGGCATGTTCACAGTACTGCAGGAAGAGGGCGGCAGTTGTCCAACAACCGCCTGTGAGTCATGGCAGTGACACGGGGAGGTGGGCACGTGGGTGTGTAGACTTTCCCCCTCTCTGAATGGCTGAGAGGTGAGTCTTGGGAGATTGCTAGCCCTATAAAAAAAATGCTCTGCTGTTTCCTCAGGTCTGCCCTTTTAAACGCGCCGAGAGTGCGGAAGCGCTGGTCCACAACCGAGAACCAGTCGGAGAGAACGGAACGGAGGTTCAGAGCGAGACAGTGAGGGCGGGGAACCCTTGGGCAGACCCCTTATAAGTTTGGCTGAGCAGGCTAGTTAGCCGGCAGCGTAGGACAGTGATCCGGGTCGCACGGGCAGCGGCGACCGGGATATTGCTGCAGAGTGCTGCACCTTTTCTTTATAGTTTTGTTACAGTTATATTTTCCCTGTTTCTTTGTGCCTTCTGTTTTGAATTACTGTTTCGAAGCACCTGCAAGGGCGCCGGTATTGTGTGCCATCGCTTGGTATGCCCGTGGTTCTGTTTACCATCGTTGGTAAATCAGACCACGGACCCACAGCGCCATCTGCGGGCTAAAAAAAAATAAGGCACCCTGCAAAATAAAACTGGGCACCTGTGTGGTGTTTTCAAGTACACCTGTCTGTCTCCTGGTCAGTGAATTACCCACAACCCTTCCACAGTCTCCTACGATTGCAACTAAAGGGTTGCAGGGGATATGTATTTGTGAACTATTAGAAATATGTCTAAATATTGTGGTCCAATATTTCATAATTTTAATAATCTAATGGAAGTATAACGAATTCTATTTACAATTTTATACTGAATGGAACTTAATTTGGTATTGGGGGAATAAAATATAATATTGCCATTGATATTATTCCAGGATGATGAAATTGTTCTCCCACTTTGACTTTAACCTAATATTACTGTATGACAAATTCTCTTTAAAATAACTTGTATAATTTGTATACAAAACCATGGGAATTCCACAGATTTAATAACTAAAAAAAACATCTCCAGTATAGTAAGACTAGGACAGCGAAGCGGCGGGATTAGGTTGGCTTGATTTTTTGATATGGTTCTAAATTAAATCTATCCTTTAGAGATCTCAAAGAAGGGAATACACTTTCTTTAAACACATCGCCCACGTTATTGATTTGTGCATTAATCCAAATGAGGTTAAATGAAGGATTCTAACTATACAAAATGGTTTGGATTATTCCAGAGTCCTGAACTGAAATAAATTATTTTAAAGTCCTTTAAAAGAAGTGCTGATCTCTTGAAAATGTTGTGTGCAAATGTAAAAATAAAGTTAAAGTTATTCTTCAGAGCGAGTGGAAGGCCGTGTAACAATAAGTCTTTTAAACTATAGGGGGAGACAATATTTTCAGCAATTTTAACCCAAGTTGGGGGATTGCTTAATTTTACAAACCAATCTCCAAGAGGCCTAAATTTGTAAGATAAATAATACCAGTAGGGATTGGGAATATTCACATTCTCTATTATGACTGTTATATAGTTTACTGAGTTTTAAGCCTTGCTTTCTTATATCCCCATATAAACGTACTGAAAAGGACATCAATATGTTTAAATATGGAATATGAAGTGGAATCATGATCAATGTGTATGCCACCACTGGCATAACTGCCATTTTAATGGTTCATATTCGCCCCATAAGGATAGTGGTAATTTATTCCAGGACTGCAGTTTAACTGAAATCCTATCAATTTGTGGTGTCATATTAAATTTGACAGTATCTTTAATATTTTTTTAAATTGTCATCCCCAAGTATTTAGTATGTGCAGGCCACCTGAAGGGACAGTTTTGATACTCAGTACTAAAACGATTTTTAGACAGGGGGATAGCTTCTGATTTTAACCAATTTATTTTCTATCCTGAAACATCACTGTATTGGTTTATTATATCCATGAGGCATGGAAGGGAGGAACTGGGGTTCTTACAAGTATCTAAAATGTCAACTGCCTACAGCATTACCTTTTACATCTGTATGACCAATTCCCTGGATACATTCAGTTTGCCAAATTAATTCTGTTAAAGGTGCTAAAAGAGGCGAAATGAGACAACCCTGTCTAGTTCCTCTGTATAGATTAAATGGACTGGAGAGAAAACTTCCAGTATGAACAACTGTAGATGAGCATGAACATAGTGTATTTATCCAGCTCACAAACTTCTCTAAAACTCATCCTTACTAAAGTATTATACAGAAATTTCCATTCTATTCAATCAAATGCTTTTTCAATCGATAGATACAGCCATAGCAGGATCAGGGTGATCCCAGTTCAGTATTTGTAAGGTCATTAATTGTCTAATGTTATCTGATGAAAACCTACCTTTGATAAAGCCCTTCTTGTCATGATGAATAATTTAAATCAATGACCTTTTGCTGTTAATTTTTGATAGAATTTTGCAATCCGTTTAGTTAAGTGAGACTGGACGATAGCTGCTACATTGTGAAGGGTCTTTATCTTGTTTTAGAATAAGACTTATATATGCTAGTTGCACAGACATTTAGAATAAACAGGGTTAATACATTCTTATGAGATTAAAGTCAGAATTAAAACCATCTTCTCCTGGCACTTTATTACTGGCTAAAGAGTTAACGGCTTCTTTTATTTCTGTAGATGTAATCTGAGAATCTAGTATTTATTTATTTTTTATCATCTTCTGGCTCGTTTGTGTCTTGATTTTTTTTCCAAGAAACTATTGTTCATCATCAATAGATTTGTTGGAGGAATAAGAGGCAAAGGCATGGTTAATAATTTAATAAATAATAGTATCCGTTACTCCGTTAAGTTTATTAGATTAAATGTAAAACAAAGAGTCTAGGAGTGAGCCCTTCTGACTTCCGTCCTTCCCTCAGCAAGCACCACATGACTTGCAATGTTTTATTTAACATGGGGGTCAGAACCAAAGATTTTCTCCAATCCACAGAGTGTTCAAATAGTTGTCCCGTGATGACTGTGGGAGTTCCCATCAATCAAACACCCTTCAACCTGAACCAGCGACTCAGTATTTTGTTTCAGGCTGACTCAGTCAAAGCACACTGTCATAGGAGTGGCAATTCACGGTAGGAAATGCAATACTGTTTATAACTTTTTTTGTTGCTGCAAACATTTAGTAATCATGTCAAAGCTGTAAGGATATGTTCAATATTTAAGCAACCAGTAGTTTGTCTGCTTGGGGCTTTCGCAGCTGTTTCCTGGACCTTCGTGTCAGGTGCTGGCAGTACAGTAAATAAATAGGTTTGAATACATGTGGTACAGCATAGCCTTTTACAATATGAACAGCAGTTTTAACAACAATCTACATAAGGATCTTGGAAAGAGATTATTCAGAATATTTAACAAAGTGTGTTTTTGTTATCAGTAAGGCTCTGTACGGTGTCCATTTTAGGGCATCCTCAGTCGTCACCCCTCCTCACTTCAAATCTCACCCCTCTCCTCGAGTTAGTTGGTGACGACTGAGGAGGTCCTAAAATGGACACCATATGTGTCTGAAACAAGTATGTTTAATACACATTACTATGTACAGTTTCTTTTAACAGGTCTCATAGTATATTTCTGTACTTAAATACGTAAGATTGTCTTTACTTGTATTATTTCAAGTAGTACACTACTTTTTTTCATGTTAACCATGTTGTATTTTATGTTTGCAATGTTAAATAAAATGCTGTTTTATTTTGACTCCGACATTGTAATAAGCAGCCCTACACTGTACCCTACGATACAGCAGACGTTTAGACAACAGAGGATCAAATAACATTCAAACGTGGTTCTCTGTCACTTTACAAACATATTATCACCTGGTTATGTTGGCCAATTGTCTGATAATTGTGGCAGTTGCTGGGCTTAGTAACTACTAGCTTGATCAAAAACTAAATTGAAATACTTATACAAATATATAATATGTTTAGTGGATGAGGAATTGGGGGAGAAAACGTAAATAAGTTTATGAATATTCAAAAGAAAACTGATGTTTTGAAATATACAAAAAGCAAAAATAGCAGAAGCGGGTCAGATGAGGCATAGCATTGCAAATACTGATGCATTCACATTGAGGTACATGTTCGCACTGACAATAAAAGAACATACTGAAAAATAAGCGAGACATTAATCTAAAACAACAACGTGAACCGAGAGACAAGCAATCCATTTATCCGGTTTTTACAAGCGCTTTAATAAAGAGACCACAGAATGACTGTTAATGAGTTTGTCAGAGTGCTCTGCTTTGCTGGACCGCTAAGGGTTAAACTTAATTTAATAGCTATTAAGAGGCAGTGTGGTCCAGTGGTTAAAATCCAGGGGCTTGTAACCAGATGGTCACTGGTTCAAAACCCACTTCTGCCACTGGCTGACTCACTGTGTTACCCTGAGCAAGTCACAACCTTCTTGTGCTCCATCCTGTGGATGAGATGTTAAATCAATGTCCTATTGTGAGTGACTCTGCATATAATGCACAGTTCACAGCCTACCTCTGTAAAGCGCTTTGTGATGGTGGTGTGAAAAGGCGCTATATATAAATAGACATTACTATTTTTATTAAACTGACAAATCACACATATTCCTGTCAATGGTTTGTACAGATCTGGGGTCTATGTAATTGATTAAAAACTAAAATGAAGAACATTATTCTGATTGTTTTTCTCCCACCTGACCAGAAAATTACAAAAAAACAAAACAAAAAAAACCTGGTATGTGCTAATAAACAAGCTTGGTTGTTCTAGGGTTTCCCAACACCATTTTCCAGTTTTCATCAAGGAGAACGTTAGGTCATTATCATAACCCTGGTTCCCTGAAATAGAAATGTAGCCATTACAGTATGGGTATTTACCTCCTAAAGACCTGAAACCGGATCAAGATATATCAAAGCTGCTCGTAGAGCCTGTGACACAGTCATGGCCCGCCCCCAAGGGGAAAAAAGCACTGCTGGCACAAACCTCAACGTCACTTATCCTTCAAGCTTGCTGCAATTATGGGCACAGAGACCTTGACGATTAATGGTTACATTTCTATTTCAGGGAAGCATGGTTATGATAATAACTTAACATTTCCTTTCAAGTACCATATGTTATCATTACTGTATGGGTAAGTGTACCAAAGCCATCGCAAGGGCAATATTGCAGAATGACTGGAATGCTACAAGTATAAGCCGAGAAGGTGCACTGTGCGTTACCATTTGGAACCGCAGTAACTAAAGCAACCAAGGCTAAAAATTTGAGGGAGAAACTCTCCTCTATGCTTATAACGATTGACAAAGAAGCCATCCTTAACATCCTAGTTCCAAAGCCAGAGTTTTGAGAATCCACAACATCAAATCTGTAGAACCTAGTATCCCACACTGTTGCATTGCAAATGTCCTTGACAGATGCACCCTGGAATAAAGCCCACGAAGTTGCCATGCCCCTGGTGGAAAGGACTGGTACGGAGCCTGCGAATGCCTGCATCTTACTCACCTGCTTTGCGGAGGTGAAAGCAAGCCGCTTTGAGTGATAAATATTTCAGTTCAACTGATTTCATGTGCTCAAGAGATGACATGAGCGCATTAAGCACCACGTTTAACCTCCTGCGAGGAACAGTGTCTTTCATAGGCAGCCGAAGCCGCCGATCCCCTTTCAAAGATGGCCCCGCCAGGAAAAGAGCTCCTTGTCAAAAAGTTCCTGCAATAGGGCAGACACCACGTCTGAAAAACACCCCACTTGTACATGTACTGGGAAAACGTGATGGTGCTAAGTCATTCTGAAGAGTGTTTTTGACCCTATTGGACAGACCCAGACGGCTCAAATGCAGCTGTTCAGGGGCCAGACCCAGAGCTGCATGCTCAAGGTTCGGGATGCCATAAAGTCCTCTGTGCCTGACTGAGCAGGTTGCGGCACTTGGGAAGTCTCCATGGCTGGCCGCTCAGGAGCTGCATCCAGCTTGAAAATCCTTGGCCCAGTCTTGCCTGATTTTCTCCAGCCACAGCAGGAGCAGGGCGAGCTGTGGGAAGGCATATAAAACAGTTGCCTCAGCCATTGGTGTGCCATGGCATCTACTGCCAGTGGGTCCCCTTCTCCAATTATGGAGAACCAAAGGGGACAGAGGGTTGATTCTTGCCGATAACAGAAGGTCCGCCACACAGTTTGTCACCCCGGGCAGATGTACTGGCTGCAGTGAGAGGAGGTTCTCATGTGCCTAGAGCAAAAGGTTGCGGACCACAAGATGGAGACTGGGAGACCTGAGTCTTGGTGGTTGATGTAAGCCACCACTGTTGTGTTGTCTGTACGGAGCAGCACATGTCTCCCTCGAATCTCCTGTAAAAAACTACCTGCAGCTTTACAACATTGATGTGGAGACAGTGCCAAGGGGGCTTCAACACACCTTGCGCCCCCCTGCCATTCCACACAGAGCCCCAGCCCAGGCTGGACGCGTCGATGGAGATGACCTCCCTTCTGGCGAGGTATAGATGGGCAGATTGTTTCCACCAAAAGGGGCCATTCTACTCCAGGTTTTACAGGTATAAAGGAATAATTAGCTGCTTTAGACAGGTCTACAAAAAAGATCTGCCCACTCCTGCTCTAGATGCAAAGTGTGACACACATACAGGCAGGGCAGATACCACCACATTATACTCTCAAGCTTGTGCAACAGAATGTCCTTAACAACTACAGTACAGCAGGCACCAGACCCAAATGTGAGATCAATGGCAGCATTAACGCAGTGTTAAATGAGGAGTGCTGATAAAAATGCCATTTAGTTAGCACCTCTTCACTATTCTGGAAATCAGAACTGTGGAAATATTGAATACAATTGTTGTTTTAGCAGCATACTATAGTGGGTTATAAAAACATGTAAGAGAATTCCATCATTATCCAAAAACCATGCCTAAGTAGGTCAACATACTGTAAGATAGACAGAGATACCTTGAAGATTTTATGATGGTGAAAAGGTCATTTTCATATGAACACCTTTCTATTTAACATCCTGTACAAAACAAGTCTCAGTACTCCTCAGCTTTCTCACAGAGCCAAAATCTTAGAATGAAGTGTTTAAAGTTACGGAACATACTTTTAAGCTTCTATTTACAGATGGCCACAGACAACAATGATTTCCAAGAATAGCTCCCCTCGGGGTTAAATAAAACTCAACTTAACTGAAAGCACAATGAACTGCTTTGTTGTCAAGTCAAAATGAATGGCTACACTTTCCAGAAGTGAGGCGGTCATTAACCTATAATACCATTGTACAGCTTTTAAGACTTTGTTATATAATATATACTAGGAAAGGATGCTGTATGAAAATTGATTTGGACTGAAGTTTGCAGCAATGATCTGTAGTGAGACAAATAAGTGAACGCATGAAAACGCAAGATTGGGTAGTTCACCTATTTCACTGTCAGATGCAGAATATTACCACCCTGACTTCAAATGAATGAATAACAGTCAATACAGTATTAATGAGCTACAGAAGGAACCCATTTTACATGATGCTAAGGTAAATAGTTAAATGCAGTTTATAGCTAGTACAATTAAACAGGACTGACAAATTATGCTTAATGCCGTCAACTGTGTATGGTTTCAAATAAATACTTATTTTACAGTAAACATGATAGTCTCCCCTGGGATTCCCAAAAATATTACATATCTGTTAGAAAAATACAATTATGCAGGTTAATTATACGACTCAAACAAATCACTGTTAAATTAGGAATCAGGTCAGATTTTTATAACCATAACATGCTCAAAGCCATGGTCCTGTGAATAATAAACTAGGCTTCTGCAACCCTGGCACGATCAGAAGGACACAGCAATTTAAAAAGATGAAGATGACGACTAGTACTGAGGTTTTGTTTCGCTTTGGCGAGTTTATTATTTTATAGTTTTTTTCTTTAATGCTCAGCATTTTGTTATTTTTCTTTTCATGTAAACAGTTTGAAGTTAAGTTAGGTTCTTTTGTTTTTTTTTCGCTAGCCAGAGTGTTTATTTGTGCTCTGGAAAGTACTGGCTTATTTTTTCAAATGTGCTGTTTTATGCGTTGTATCTTCTGCTTACATGTTCGGATTTATCACTCTTCAAAGCTGAATCAACTTTCGATTATCTGGTCGGACAACTTTTTCCTTTCCTGGACTGGGGTGACATCTTCCTTTTTCTTACAACCTTGCTGGGAGAATAACAATTATTTTTAGTTTTTTTGATGTATGTATATATTTTTTTGTTTTTGCTTTTCCTTGGTTAAACTAATGAGCGATTGATTTGGGACTTTTGCTTTTTGCAAAGAGGATTTTTTTTAATTTTACTTTGTGACTTTATATTCTTATGTTTCTTGGACTTTTGATTAATTGATTTGTTTGTTGTATGGAGTTTTTACTCTGCTATCTCTGATTTTTTTTTTTTTTAAAAATTTTTATTTTACACTATATATATATATATATATATATATATATATATATATAAATATATATATATATATATTATATATATATATATATACTATATGATATACTAAGTGGCTTGCGAAAGTATTGACCCCCCCCTTGGCATTTTTCCTATTTTGTTGCCTTACAACCTGGAATTTAAATGGATTTTTTGGGGGTTTGTATCATTTGATTTACACAACATGCCTACCACTTTGAAGATGCAAATTATTTTTTATTGTGAAACAAAGAAGAAATAAGACAAAAGAACAGAAAACTTGAGCGTGCATAAGTATTCACCCCCCCCAAACTCAATACTTTGTAGAGCCACCTTTTGCAGCAATTACAGCTTCTCTTGGGTGTATGTATCTATATGCTTGGCACACCTAGCCACTGGGATTTTTGCCCATTCTTCAAGGCAAAACTGCTCCAGCTCCTTCAAGTTGGATGGGTTCCGCTGGCGTACAGCAATCTTTAAGTCATACCACAGATTCTCAATTGGATTGAGGTCTGGGCTTTGACTAGGCCATTCCAAGACCTGTAAATGTTTCCCCTTAAACCACTCGAGTGTTGCTTTAGCAGTATGCTTAGGGTCACTGTCCTGCTGGAAGGTGAACCTCCGTCCCAGTCTCAAACCTCTGGAAGACTGAAACAGGTTTCCCTCAAGAATTTCCCTGTATTTAGCTCCATCCATCATTCATTCAATTCTGACCAGTTTCCCAGTCCCTGCAGATGAAAAACATCCCCACAGCATGATGCTGCCACCACCATGATTCATTGTGGGGATGGTGTTCTCAGGGTGATAAGAGGTGTTGGGTTTGCGCCAGACATAGCGTTTTCCTTGATGGCCAAAAAGCTCAATTTTAGTCTCATCTGACCAGAGTACCTTCTTCCATATGTTTGGGGAGTCTCCCACATGCCTTTTGGCGAACACCAAACATGTTTGCTTATTTTTTTCTTTAAGCAATGGCTTTTTTCTGGCCACTCTTCCGTAAAGCCCAGCCCTGTGGAGTGTACGGCTTAAAGTGGTCCTATGGACAGATACTCCAATCTCCACTGTGGAGCTTTGCAGCCCCTTCAGGGTTATCTTTGGTCTCTTTGTTGCCTCTCTGATTAATGCCCTCCTTGCCTGGTCCGTGAGTTTTGGTGGGCGGCCCTCTCTTGCCAGGTTTGTTGTGGTGCCATATTCTTTCCATTTTTTAATAACGGCTTTAATGGTGCTCCGTGGGATGTTCAAAATTTCGGATATTTTTTTATAACCCAACCCTGATCTGTACTTCTCCACAACTTTGTCCTTGGAGAGCTCCTTGGTCTTCATGGTGCCGTTTGCTTGGTGGTGCCCCTTGCTTCGTGGTGTTGCAGACTCTGGGGCCTTTCAGAACAGGTGTATATATACCGAGATCATGTGACAGATCATGTGACACTTAGATTGCACACAGGTGGACTTTAACTAATTATGTGACTTCTGAAGGTAACTGGTTGCACCAGATCTTATTTAGAGGCTTAATAGCAAAGGGGGTGAATACATATGCACGCACCAATTTTCCGTTATTTATTTTTTAGAATTTTTTGAAACAAGCTATTTTTTTCATTTCACTTCACCAATTTGGACTATTTTGTGTATGTCCATTACATGAAATCCAAATAAAAATCAATTTTAATGCCAGGTTGTAAGGCAACAAAATAGGAAAAATGCCAAGGGGGGTCAATACTTTCGCAAGCCACTGTGTGTGTCTATATATATATATATATATATATATATATATATATATATATATATATATATATATATATATATATATATATATATATATATATGTGTGTGTGTGTTATACTGAGCTAAATGTGTGCTGAGGATATTAAGCGTTCTAGAAGAAGTAACGTTGAGTATTAATAAATATTTCCTACCATTTTTTTTTTGCATGGCAATGTGAACCCTGAATTCATTTTTTCGCTGTCATACAGACCTCCTGTATTGAATAATTTTATTATTTTTGTGCAGTAACCTATTCTTATTCAGGGAACTCTAAATGGTTGGCTGAGGGCTTAGGTCTGTTTGTTACATCCGAAACCTTAATATAATATACCAAAGCTGCTCGGACGAGCCTGTGATGCAGTTATGCCTGCCCCTGAGGGTATAAAGGAACCGTGTGCACAGATCTCAGTGTCATTTTTCCATCAAGCCTGCCACAATCATGGTCGCAGCAACCTCGAAGGTTAATTCATTAAAAAAAAATATTTTATTTCAGGGACCCAGGGTTATGATAACCAGTGTTCCTTTTCAAGTCCACACCGCTGCATTGAAAATGTCCTTGACAGATACACCCTAGAATAAAGCCCATGGAGTTGCCATGCCATGGTGGAATGGTCAGTGAGCTTTTCTGTAGGGGGCAAGATGGCCTGCTCATAGGCAGTCCTGACTGTCTGCTACCCATTTGGACAGCCTCCATTTAGACAGGGCTTGACTTAGCCACATAACAGAAAAAAAAACTGGTCGGACTGCCTCTAACTTTTCGTCCTGTAAGCATAATACGCTGGACGCATCTGTGGTGATGACCTCCCTTCTGGTGACGAGAGTGGACAGCATGGACCTGGCGTCCAAGCACACTACCAGACAGGAGGCTATCTACATGATTCACCTACAGGCCCAACTGATGAAAGTGAAGATAAAGGCTCCATGTGGGCCTCTGCCTGTGCTGGAGACTGGGCACAAATGAGCCAGTCGTCCAGGTAATTATGCACTCTGATGCAGCCGGCTGTGCGGGTCTATGAGGCTGTTGGGGCCTTGGGCACCAGTTTGCCCCTGGCTTGCGCACTGGTGGTGGTAATTTGGGAAGCAGACGCGAAGGCACCGGGTGAGTAATCACACTTTAGAATTATTTCGGAGACCCAACACTGTTTGTTAGGGCAGCTAGCGTCCTTGGTCAGGACAGCTAGTTTAGGCATCTGTAACAGCGTCTCCATCACCCAGGAAACAGCCAGAACTGTAGCTAGGTGACCCCAGGAGGATTGTACTTCCAAAAGAAAATCCAGGTGCATGGGGGATATGCGGACAGGGGGTGGACACGGAAGAGGCAGCAGGCTCAATCATCAGAGAAGAACTACCTCGCCTCATCTACAGGCCAATGAAAGGTGCAATACTGTCCTACTGTAACTGAGACGCACTCCTGCAGCTGCTAAGGAAGCATTCTGAGCAGTTAAATAAAGAACTGTGAGAACTGTATACACAGAATTAGGAGAATGTTTCCTAAATTAAAAGAATAAAATAACTGCTGCAACAATTGCATGGACTGCAAATTGTTGACGAGTATATCAAAGTGGTGTTTATTACAGTGTTTTTGTCAGATTTGAATTTCTTCCATACACACCATGCAGAGCATCTGAGGATTTCACAGCAGAGCCCTGAATGCTCTTCACAAGGAAGCAGACAACAAGAATAGAGCCAAGATGCTTACCTCACCAAAGGCTCCTCGTCCAATCACTTTAAGGATTTCAAAGTCTTCTTTGTGCAGGCGCATTTGCTTCACTTTTGAAGTAAAGGGCTTTGCTGTAAAGAAAAGAAAAACAAAGGTATTCTTTAATAAGCAGGGCTAGACTGTTTCAATAAACACAGAATTGCAAATCCTTGCAAAACTATCATGTCAATCTGCAATTCAAATAAAACAGCAATGCCCATATTTGAAGATGGCAGTGGTCCAAGTACTATATAAAGATTACAATTGTTGAAGCTCATAACGTTTTGAACGGGGTTTCTTATTTGCCATTGTTGCTCTGACAAACATACACTAGCACATAGCCTTAAACCAAATGTATTATCCTTAAATGATGAGTTGTGAAAGAGTCGGAGTAGATTACACACACAGTAATTTTGGTTTACCGGTACAAAACTAATAAAACAAGCATGACAGGGATATTCATTCCAGTTTATACTGGTATGTATGATAAAAACCGAACTGCAACCCCTTGAAAGAATATGTATAACAAGTCTCAGAAGTTAATAGTACTAACTTTGACATATTTTACAATTGCTTTCAGTTTACCAAAACAGTTGAATGAACACAACCATGAATAAAATAAAAGTTCAATTGTTATGATGTAATCACAGGGATAAAAAAATCGGTCCCCTACAAAAAATAGCAGAACTGATAGAAAAGGTAACATGGGTCTACGTACTACATCGACGGTACAGGAAGTTACATAAGTGTGTATTCTGCACAACTTCCAGTTACCCTCTTTCAGGAGCACATACTATCCAGACATAATCTAAACCCCTGAGACCCATTAGCAAGTATTTATTGAATCTGACAAGAGCCCTGATTAAGCACCTGCCTCCCCTGGTACCAAATTAGCAGTACAACACTGACTCACTGGGGATGCTTTTAATCTTTTTTGTGGAATAATTATTTATTAAAGGAGCACTATAGCAGTTCCTTCATTCCAGGTAAGTTATCTTTGATGTGACTTTTTTCATAAGTAATATGCACTGGCATTCACTTATTTAAACTAAAAGAACAGAAGAAACTATAGAAACTATAGTCGGGTTGTGATCTGAAATACAAGCTGTTGTCATCTAGCTGAAATACAAAATAGTTGCACACCAAGCTTCTCTCCAGCATTCACCATGACTGCTGCAGTAATAAAATTGTCTCAAAATTCGCAGGGTAGTTAGTCACTTCCGCTAAGTACAAATGAGTAAGCTTAGTTTATTTTGTTTTAAAAGCACACAATCACACCCCCCCCCCCCCCCCCCGCTGGGTTATAAATATAATGCGCGACATACACACAAACGGGTGTACAGTAAGCTTACCAATTCACAGAATACTGCTAATAAAAAAACAAAACATTCAAATACAATAAAAAAATTATTTCAAAAAATAAAAACATATTTTTTGATAAAGCTGATATTTTTTGCTGTTTTTGTTAAATTTTAAAAGCATGTTTTGATTTTTTTTTTTTTTTATTGCGCTATGAGCCATCGTAATAAACGCTTGTGTGCTGATATTTACAGGGTTCTTCTTCTTCTTCCAGTGGTAGATGCAATTGAGTTTTTCAATACAGATTTGTTGTTCTGCGTGTTCATTTTCCAACGTTTTGCTTGTCCTTGTTTACCGATGTACAAAAAAAAAAACTTTCACTTTAAAGTTGGAGATGTACAATACAATGGAATTTTGTTCTAAAATAAAACTTAAATATCAATTGACGCACAACCCTTTATTAATTTTGGTGGAATGTTGTAATCTAGTTATGCCTTTGTTATACGGGTGCGTGTTCGCGGATTCTTCATGATTGCATCTGAAGTATCTTAAGATGCTAGTGATCTTACATGATAAATGTCAGGTCTCAAATAGTCGCCGGTCTCCAATAGGCGGCAGGTCTACTGGCAAGTATTGTAAATAAACGCTGGGGCTGTCTTGATTCTGTGCATCCAAAGACTTGAAATTAGAAGTTTTAAGATTTAATGTTTGTTATTCTGTTGTAAACCAACAGATTGTCAGTCCTAAACTGTTGACATAAATTATATATTAAATAAACTTGAAAAAAGTATTTGTTAAATCAGATTATTCTTTTAACTGTGGCACCATTCAATAAAGCAATAATCGTAAAAGGGTGAGCTGAAACGTCCAGGCAGAAGGGATATAGTTGTTTTTTAAAAAAAAAAAAAAAAAAAAAAACAAACTTTTGGGACTGGATTCGTCGATAATTAACGACAAACAAAATAAGAACTTGTTGCGGGGGTGGGTTGGCCAGGTGTGGGTCCCCCCCCATATGAGGACTGTGTATGCGGTGGGGAATTGTTCCTCCGTGGGGTGACCTGCCAGGTTTGGCAAGTCTCTACTGCTCTAGTCATGCTGATGGAGCACTGCAGCAAGATCGAAAATAAAAAGCACCATTTACAAGAATCGGTCTGCACAATCTGTTTTTTTTTTTTTTGCAAACTCATACATTTTGTAAATGCATGTAAAGCAACAATTGCATTTAGAAAATCTATCAGATGGGCGGTACAGATCATTAACCCATGTAGAGATGGAAGCTACCACTTTAAGGGTTTGTTGTACGGTTAAGTACAGTATTTTGCACGCATACAGCCTCTGTCTTTTATATATACCAAAGTATGAATGTGAAAATTAAACCAGTTTCAGTGGTTTTGTCCCGTCTCCATGTACTGCACTCCATCCCTGAATGTGCACGAAACAAACCTGCCAGGTAATCATAGTACACAGCACTATGTACACAGCACTTTTTGAATTTCTGTATCAGACATCGATAGTTTCAGAAATGTTGAGTTACATAGATGAAAACCTTGGACATAAACAATCCTGATGTAAATAATAGTCCCCGATTTTCAGATATTAAAATCCAGATGTCTCAGCGATCACTACATTTTTTCTTTTTCTGGATCATAAGCCACTTCAACAATCAATGTCTCCATATTTTCTCTGCTCTGCTGCCTGCCAGAAGGTGGGGAGATGAGCTGAGGCCGCTTGCTTCAGGAGCTAAAATAAATTTCTACGCCGCTACCAGCCCACGTCCTGTGAACTTCACTGTGAACAACCCTGAAGACTGCTACCCATCAGATGCGATGCAGCAAGTGGAACTGTGCAGCGATGTGACAAAATTAATAAAACCTATACTTCTGATAAATATCTTTCCCCACCACAGCCGACGCAGGAGCAGCACTGGAACAATGCAAAAAATGTTTTTGTGTTTTGTCGCGTGTCAATTAATGCAGTGAACAATCAAAGAACAGCTTTAATGCACGTGGTCAAGCAGGGTGAAGCACTATCCAAAATAAAGGAGGAAACAACACTTAGATACACGTTTGAAAGACAATATACGGGAGTCCATGTCAAAGGAACTGGATAAGCCTGGTATGTATGGTTTACTGCCATATGTGTTACCATCAGAGAAGACACTTCATTTCCACATCATGGTGACGAATATGTACCAGTCTTGATCACAGTTTGTCAATAGCAATTTTTAACAGATGTATAGTTCTGGCAATTTTCAAGCCTGGTGTATTGCCTCTGTGTCGCTTCTGGTGTGTATGGTCATATCGCATGTCGATTTTTTTTGTTAAATCGCATCACGTCTGGTGTGTGGCAGCCTTTAAAAGTCTGGGACAGTGGTGAGGGGCAATACCGTAAAATTGTCAAACACCCAAAACAGTGTATGCGGTAGCGGTGGTTTTCAAAGTAAATCACAGCCTTACCAATTCAGCCAAACTGGCCACAAATTATGGATTGGAGTTCCAGTGATGATGTGACAGAAAAGCAAGAATTTCAAACTAATTTATATGCTGTTTAGCACTATAAGTCCAGTATATGCAGTTCATTTATTGAAGGAAATACTGTTATTTACAGACCAGGAAAGAGGGAGAAATTGTACTGTGCATCAGTACGTCTCCTATCATCTCAAGACTACTTTAAAGGTTACAAAATTGAAATGCACATATATGGCTTCACACTGTTTGAGATTTCTTAAGTTACATTAAAAAAAAAAAATAAACAATTGCCTTATGTTTCTGAAAGCTTTATTTTCCCCCCTTAACTTTCTGTTGTTACAAATTAAATATCAAGAACTGTATCACCCCTAACATGCACAAATTAAAACCAATCTGGGTCTGTTTAATTGTTTAAAAAACATACCCATAATTTTATTTTTATGTTTCTGGTACTAAAATACCCAAACTAATGTCTTATCCAGCTGTTCAAACTCAAGTGTCACTCTTACAGTAGCTACACAGGACTTAATACCCTTGAAAAATGTACATTTTCACTTACAATTTGAACACTTAAAAAGACATTTAAAGTTCCAACATTAAAAAAACAAGCTCTTAAAATATTTATTAAACCCCCACAAATTAACAAAACAGTTATGATATCCAGACTCCTAGAGCAATGCTCAGCTGTGCATTAACTGATCATTGTGCACCTGAATATCTAGTATACTGTATTATACAAGCCTAATCTTTTGTAGTAATAGCTATCTGACAGGTTGCTTTGCAAAGCCACAGAAGGCTTTAAAATATAAAAAAAACAAAACAAAAACATCTTAGCAGACTTTCACTTCCATTGGAAGATGCAGTTCCCACTGTCTCTCTGTAGAGTGTGCGATGATGATCACAGAGGTGGACAAACTGTTGGATGCATTTCCATTTTTTGCAGCAATTTGTTTCTTGCAGGTTTGCATACTGGAAAGCAGCCCTTGATTATCATGCAGTCTGCATTCTTTGTAAAGCCAAAAACATCCACACTGATGACTTACTATTTTTTTTGCTGGTGTAAATAACTGAGTCTCATATATACACACAGTGGCTTGCAAAAGTATTCAGACCCCTGACCAATTCTCTCATATTACCGAATTACACGTAACCTTCACTATCTGAAATCCCTGCCTAAAACAACATCATTACCATAATAATAACAATAATAATAATAATTGATTTACTTACCACAACATCCACACCCGCTATAGGTCAAGCTAATCATTACCCCAAAATTGCATTTAACATCACTGATCATTTAATTATATATTGTGTTTTAACGTTATTGAATATTGTTAAATATTCATTATAGAACAGTATATTTTGAAACTCCAAAGAAGCGCAAACTATATACAGTAAGTTTTCTTCAATGTGCACAATTTATTTACATCAAATACACAGAGGGGAGTACTTAAAGCATTTTCAAAACCAAATCACTCCTAGGATGGGACCAGCAGTGCAGATGCTAGTTAACACAAGCAGGAAAAGAAGAAGAGCACACCCACCGCTTGATGGAGAAATACTGTAAATACCAAGGCAGGGTGTTCAGTGAATTTTCGTTGATAAACTTGAATAACGTTATTAACTATGCGCATTACAAAAATGTAATTATGAATAGCTTATCCGGTATTTATGGTTTATATAATGAGGAATGGAATCGATCGAAAAGTAGAGTTTCGATTTAAATCGTAGCAGCCCTACAATACCATGATCCCAATGTAATCACAATATTTTTTGCTACAGTATTAATACCGTGGTGAGTTAATATCGCGATATACCGTCATACAGCGACAGCCCTAGTTCAGTCTCATAAAAATAAATTGTGAGCGATATGCACTGCTTGTTCCTCGCGATACTGCATCGCTCATGTGCCTCAGGCTTAATAGTCCAACTACGCCATCTCTATAAAGAGCAACTACAATTGAGTTTTCCCATTTTGCCCTGTTAAAAAAGGTTATTTTACTAGGAAAGAGCCATGAAACCACAAGAAAGGGGAGGGACAAAAATTAGTTCTGTAACACCTGTCTTAGAAGAAAGAGTGGGCGAGGTGAAATTGCTTAATTTTAGCTGCCGCAGGGTGAGGTGTGGCATGACATGCTTACATATAAAATTAATATTAAGTGAGGGTAACTTTGCTTCTGAACCAATGCCATATGATTTGAGAATGTTTTTTTGTATTTTTAGAACACAATTCTCTTTTTATTTATTTATTTATTTATTTATTTTTATATAGAGATTCCTGGACCGTTAATGGGAAATGGTTTTGGAGAGTCTTGGGTCAAACACACTAATTAAAACTGCTGGCACAGTAAGAAATATTTGAGAGAGTGTATCTGTGCATGCTGCATTTATATATTCATGAATACAGTAATGCTGGGACTAACTAATAATGTTAGACTAGTCTCTCAAAATGAAGATGAATAAAAGTTGTTTGCTTTTGGATACTGTGATAGAAAGAGAAAGAATTGATGTTGCAAATCTCCCTCCCAACCAGAAAGGGCGCCAGGTAAGGACAGTGGTATGCTGCCTCCTAGATGGACCGCCTTGGTAGGTGGAAACCGGAACGTAACTATATTAGGAGGGGCGCATAGTTGCAAATACCCTGAACGACTCCATTGCAAGCAGCTGCGGGACGGCCCTCTATTGGAGAAACCATGGCAACAGGTTGTTTGCAGGGAGGAGTGTATGGGTACAAAGGGGAAGCAGCTACGTTGGTACGCTGCCTTGCGCTGAGAATGTAAAACTATCAGACGGAGGATTGCGTTTTGTTACGATACATGTTTGTTTTGTTACGTTTGTTTTTTTGTTGCAGAGGAGGAATACGGAGCAAGCCCGCATCACTAGAGCACTACCCTCACCACACGACACCAGCACCACCCGGCGCATTAGAGCACACTTTCATGCACGGGATTATTGTGGGGTGTTGTGTTTATTATTTGGGACTGCAAACCAGCAGTGTTCACCGTGATACCATTGGTGGTAGAGGGATGGTTCTTTTTGTTCTTTGATTAAAAACTTGGACATTTGGGGGGAAAAGAACTGCTTGGACATTGTTTTATCACCACACCACTTGCACAGTTCACAGATAAATTTCGAAAAAACATTTCCTTGAGGCTGATGCAATGCATCATATCGTTTGACTATGATAGTCAAGCCTGTGCATCGCTTTTGTGTAAAGGGTTTAAGCAAAGAAAAGCTTTTACTTTTTATTACATTTGGAATCTGCAATTAATTCTTACATTAAGCACTCCCCTCAGGTCTGATTCACTGAATCTGCATGTGATTGAGCTCACCTTCTCCCCACTGCCCAGCCCCCTGTGAGTGTTTACTGATGGGATTGCCAGTCATCGCTTAAAATAAAATAACACTATCATGTTCCTTAAAACAATTCAAAAATAAGTCATGGACAACACTCTTGTTACCAAACTGCAGTGGACAGTGATAACTTTTTAATTTTTTTTTTTTTTTTTTTCCTCTTAATTGGTTGTTACTCTGACTTGTTATGGATTTACAACCTTTTTTTGGGGAGATTTTTTTGACCCCAACTGGTACAAATCAACATGAATAAGGAAATAATAATTGAATATATTTAATTACTACTCTATATGCATAAACTGATGTAATCAATGTAATATGCATACTAGTTTTTAAAGCATTACCTGCAATGTTACACAGTAATGCACAGCTCCACAGGTATTACCGCATTTTCTTTTTTTTTTTTTTTTTTTTACCCTTTCAAAATGTCGATGGATCAGCTTTTTTGGAGAACGATATATCGACTGTGAAAAATAAGGCATCATCCCAGCCTTATATTTCCTTGAATATTTGTTCCAGAAATTACAAACACACACACACACACACACAAACACACTCTCTGCAAGGAGTATGTACCAGCACGGAGGCCTGCTCTCTAAAACTGGCCAACTGTATAATTAACCCCAACAGCTACTTTACCCATAAACATTTATATTTCCACTGAAAACTATGGAAAAGCTATAAATGAACCACACACATTAAATGCAGTGTTGATATGGGAATTCCATTCTGCATGGTTGAATAGTTTATTTCTCTTAGCAATGATTTAATGGATATATATTTAACTTATGATGGTATGGAAATGAATGACCTCAGCTGGACATGCTGCATGAAGGCACACTGCAAACTTCACATTCAAAGCAGCTAATAAAGCAGATATTAGCATAAACAGGGTGGTACAGTAAACCATCAAACATGTATATCTAAACTTCATACATCACTAAATTGATACTTTAACAAAGGCAGGCCATTCAAAAGTTATCTGCTGGGTGTGAAAAACTGCATTCACAAATCAACAACTGTGGTTTCACATGGTCAGCATAGAGTACATGCATTTGGAATATACAAGGAACGTTACATCTCTAAAAATTGCTGCATTAACTTAACTTTCCAGACATTTTTTTTTTCCTTTTTCCAATGGACGCTATTACAGTTCTGTACACACACTAGTGGGGGATATTAATACCCCTTTTCCACCTGCACACCCGAGCCATGAGGACGGTTCGGATGGTTTTCCATTAGAAAGAGACCCGACCCGAGCCAACCCGTACCGTGAAACCAGCCTCGCAGCATATCTGAATCTGGCTCGGGTCCGAAGCAGGCTGTGGGGTGGGGTTACTGCATTTCGTCATCACGCTCAAGCGTCATTTCAAGAAAAAGTGAAAAACACTCAACATTCACATTTCCGTGAATTAACCATGCACAAAGCACCATGTAATCAACGCTATATTTTTTACAAAAAAAAAAAAAGAAAAGAAAAAAAGGGTAACATTCCCACTTGTGGATCATTTTAATTAGCAGTTTTTAAACTACTAGTCTGGCTAAAGGCCGGTTGGGAGTTTAGTTCAAAGCGACAGACAACCAAACCAGGTGCGAGAAGGACAGCGGGTCAGGAAAGAGGAAGAGGGAATGGGTTCAGCTACCAGAGCGGGACTGAAGCGTCTCGTCTCCTGGAAACAGCAGCAGCTCCTTTCACAGCAGAAAAGTAAATACATTAGGAAAGATAACCAAGTAACAGGCATAATATTTATTTAGTTGTAAAACGAATGCTGAATAAGATGTCTGTGTTATAAAGTGCCAGTGCAGATTTATCTCAGTTCAGATAATATATCAAAAGGGAAAGACAGAAACGGAAGTTAGACTGAAGTTTTTTATCATTCGAACACCTGTACCTTATTTAGTGTAGAAATATTGTATGAATCCCTAGAATAGGGATTTTGAGGACATGCTGTAGGAGCGTTATAACTGAAAGCCTTATAGCAAGGGAGCATTGTATAGATATTAGGGCTGACGCTATTGATCAAAAAAAATATATAAAATGAAATGACATGTAGTTTAGTGTTTCTAAGGACATAATTCAATTATGTATACCTGTAATACTGTACCCCATCTTTGCTTAGGTATGTAATTCAACACCCCCCCTACACATACACAATTTCAGTACTTTTCCACAATAAAAAAAAAAAAAATCCATGATAAAAAAAAAAATACTGTATTAAATTAATGCTTAGTTCTCTGTGACATTTTATTTAAATCGACTCGGCTCATTCGTCTTTCTCTAGTGGAAAAGCAACTCAAACTACCCGAGCCGTACCAGGCTGGCTCGGCTCGGGGCTGCAGGTGGAAAAGAGGTATTAAGGCATCTGATTTTCGGGTGAATGCTTTTTAAAGATCGGGTAGAATTATTTAATGAAAAAATAGGGGGAAATTGGGTGGAGATAAATCCCCAAAGTATGCATATTTCCACACATTTTGGTATGCAAATTTCTGATGACATCAATCAAGTTTTATTTTATAGTGGAGTTACAAGTATAATTTCACACATAATTGTATTCATTAAATTAGCTAAGTGCTCCAGCAGTGCTTTTTTCCACAGCAAAATGTAAGAATCTAAACATGCTATATTAAAAACTGGAAAACTGCTTTTCAGTCACATATGTGAATGCGCAAAGGCAGCTTAAACCACAAATGCGAACGGGGTTGCAGACTAAATCTGAGGCGGCCCTGACGTGGCCTAGTAGTCTGAAAGTAGTAGTCTGGGTCTAAGAGACAAGATGATAGCACTCCTGTGCTGACATCTCTACACTGGCTTCCTGTTCAATTTAGGATAGATTTTAAGGTGTTATTAGCCTACAAGATCTTTTAACACCATACATCCCCAGGTTACTTTCTATACCCATTATTCAGAAAAAAAGCCTCTGCTGGTAGCTGCTTCTGCTATATTGCAACGAAATTCTGTAATGACCTGCCCAGTAAGGGAAGCTCCCTCAGCTGATGTATGTCGATTAAAAACACAAGGCATATCCAGTTACCTAAAATAAGACTCATCTCTACATGGCATACTTTACTATTATTACTTTTTAGCATTATTTGACGGTTTTATTTATTTTAAATATTATTTCATGGGTATTCTTATTATTACAATTACTGTTATTTATTTGTTTCTTTTATTTTTCTTTTATATCTCTGTGGCAGCCCACATTAAAGGCACTACACAAAAATAAAGATTGATCTCTAAAGCACTAGACCATGCTGATGTGTCCAACATCGCAACATAGGAAATAAAATATCAAATGGCGTAGCACATTTTAAAACAGGTAAAGTTGCAAAACATTTATTTCAAGTTCCGCTGCTATCTTTTCCTTCATTAATCAAACGTTGTCACTTTACAGTATGCATGCCCTGTAGGAAAGGAAGTATTTTGACAAGGAAGATTCATTTTCAAAATTAAGTCTTGTAATCAGAGATTTCCACTGACACCAAGTTTCACTTTCTTGATGTACTTTGTGAAATATAGTACTTTGATTAGTGTTTATTGTTACTGCTAGATGAGATCGTCATGACTGACACCCATTCTTACAGCTGGTCCTGTAGAGCAAGAATATGTTTCAATGAGGACTCAGTCTTTCAGATTTATTTAAAAACGTACATAAAAGGTTTCTCCTATTATACACAGCAAAAATTGTAGCGTTAAATACAGTGTAGAATTATAGTGTTAAATACTGGTGTTACGTCAACACTGCTGGTGTTAATTTAACAATAAGTGTGTTAAACAGATTATAGTGGAAGTATTAATACCTGGTGTTAAAAGAGTGTTATTTTTACACTGACAGATTTCTTTCCAAATCGTACCATCTTTGATTGCCTTTTATTTTTAAAACAAGGCTGATGCCATCTTGTGTCTTCGTTTCTTGTAAAGGTGGGAGACTGCTGCTCGGCAAGAAGGCAAGAAATACGACTATACATAATTCTTTCTATTTTAATGTAAAATTGTTCTCTGAAAGTCATATGTCATATGCTTTTTTATATCGGTAATTCATTATTTATGATTTTGTCCACTCAGAAGACACATTAACTGAACAACCAACATAAAAAAACAGAATTGAAACATCCATTCTGTGGTGATAATTAATCTAATGGTGCAAAAACAGGGAGGGGTATGCTTCAATTATATTAGTGCGTACTGAAGAAAAGGATACGTGTGATGTTTTTAAATAAATAACCTTGTCGCACTTACTTTGGGTTTTGTGAAAGTTTTGTAATAAACCATGGAATTGAGAATATCAATTTTAGCCTACCTCTTCATTCATAAAGTTTCGCCCAACTTTTAGTTAATGCTACAGAATGTCTTCAAAATGGTAAGTATACAGTGTTTTTCAAATACATTATTTTGTATTATTGTTTATTCAAGAACTGAATGTATATGGCAAATATAAGCACGGAATTGATGGAATGCAAGTCTATATAGCATTGTTTTACCACTAAAATCTTCTCTACTGTCTAATGATGTTTGCACTAGTTGAAGTTGCAGACTCAAAGTCAATTGCAACTTCATGTTATATATGATTAAATGCAATATAAAATTGTCTTTTGAAAGTACAGAATTCCTGCTGGAATGTAAATAATTTTATATGATGGACTCTGGGACTGAAGTTGATGAGATTTTTAGTGAGCTGTTGAACTCAAACCAGGTGTTCTAAAAACATGTAATGATTTAAGTTCACTACATATAGTGAAAGTAGTCTCTACGGCAATGCAAAAGTTCAAAACACTTTCAGCCAAACATTCAGTTTAGATGGCTTACCAAAAGAGTTTCCGTAGAGACATTTATGGTCGCACTCTCGTTATTTTGCATAAAAAGGATCAATTGTATAATATCTATTAGTTTAAAACATGACTATAAAAACAAAGTTTTTATACAGGCTGTTTGTTGACCTTTCTTCTTATATAGAATTAATTAATCTTTACATATAGCGCCTTTCACAGTGGGCCAGCTTAACAAAGTGCTTTACAAAATACGAGAGTAGGGTGTGTGAACTATGCATCAGTTGCAGAGTCACTTACAACAACGCCTCACCCAAAAGACGGAGCACAAGGAGGTTAAGTGACTTTCTGGGATTGAGCTGGGATTTGAACAGGGGGACCTCCTGGTTACAAGCCAGTTTCTTTAACCACTGGACCGCACAGCCTCCTATACAGTGCCGAGAATGTATGCGAACCTCTTAGGATTTTCACATATTTCAAACCTAAAATGTTATTAGATCTTAATCTAAGTCCAAATAATAGATTAAGATAACCTCATTAAGCAAATGACACAAACAGGATACTTTTTCAACATTTATTAATCCACAAGTGATTCAACATTCAATATCCATGTGTGAACAAAGTATGTGAACCTTTAGATTCAGTAACTGGTGGCACCCCCTTGAGCACCAATGACTTCAACTAAGCATTTCCTGTACCTGTTGGTCAGTCTCTCACATTGGTTTTGAGGAATTTTGGCACATTCCTCCTTACAGAACTGCTTCAAATCGGTGACATCTGAAGGCTTCCTTGCATGGACAGCTCGCTTTAGGTCCTGCCACAACATTTCGATGGGGTTTAGGTCCGGACTTTGACTAGGCCATTCTAAAATGTGGAATTTCTTCTTCCGCTGTATACAGTGGCTCTCAAAACTTTTCCACATTTTATTGTGTTAACATGGAATCAAAATAGATTTAAATTAGGAGTTTTTGCCACTGATCAACACAAAAAAAAGTCCATAATGTCAAAGTGAAAAATAAAATCTGCAAATTGATAGGCTAGTCTCTTTTTTCTTTGCAAAACTGCTCAAGCTCCGACAAGTTGGATGGGGACCTTTGTTGAACAGCAATTTTCAACTCTTTGCTCATATTCTCAATTGGATTGAGGTCTGGGTTTTGAGTGGGCCACTCCAGGACATTGACCTTTTTGTTTTTAAGCCACTCCAGTGTGGCTTTGGCTGTATATTTGGGGTACCTGTCCTACTGGAAGATTAATCTTCTCCCAAGTCCAAGGTCTCTTGCAGACTTCAGCAGGTTTTCCTCCAGGATTCTCTGTACTTTGCTGCATCCATTTTACCCTCTATCTTCACAAGATTTCCAGGCCCTGATGCAGAAAAGCATCCCCATAGCATTATGCTGCCACCACCATGCTTCACGGTAGGGATGGTGTTCTCAGAATGATGTGCGGTGTTAGGCTTGCGTCAAACATAGAGCTTAGCATTGAGACCAAAAAGCTCTATTTTGGTCTCATCAGACCATAGAATCATCTTCTACTTGGTCTGAGAGTCTCCTACATGCCTTCTGGCAAACTCTAGCCGAGATTTGATGCAAGTTTTTATACACTTGAATTTGTTTATTGTCTTACTTTTAGATGCAGCTTAATCTATGAATGTCTCCTGTAGCTCTCTTTTGAACAAATCACTCATCTTTTATTTATGTTACTGACTTCGATGACACTTATTTTGGAAACAGATGAACACATGCCTTTCCCATAAAAAAACAAACCATGTGGTGCTGAAGAGACAAAGGCAGTACATCTCTGTTATAACTAAGGATACCTGCGAAAATTGCAGTATTACTGACAAGGATGAGGCATAACCCCACCTAACAATTAATATATCAAACCAAGTATAAAGCTGTACATTCACAGTAAATGTGTTAAATATAAATGTGTATAGAAACAAATAAAAAAAACTGATCCTAAATATCTAGTTTAAATTGCACACTTAGCTGGATGACTGTTTGATAAAGCAACACACAGCTGTCTGTTTAAAAATAAGTTAAAAAATAATAATTTAAAAATGTAATGTAAATGTTACTTTATTTGCAGATAGTTGGGCAATGACTGAGGTTCACAGGTAAAAGATAGGAATAGAGCTTGCATATGTAAGGTCATATTTTTAAAGCTTTAACTGGTAAATACATAAATGTTTTAGGCATTTAATGGGTCTCTAATTTTTTATTTGTGTCACCAAAGAAGTCTTAAATCTGACAAAAATATTAATCGTTAAACATCTTTTTTTTTTTTTTTCCCTAACAGAAGGATTCCACCTCAAGATGTGCAAACAATGTATGTACATAGGCTAGTCTATTTTTTCCCCCCATATTTAAGGGACCTTTATTTCAAAAGTGGGAATATGAGAAATAAGTAAAAATAAATAATGGAGTAGATTGCAAAAGTAAGCTTAAGTTTATCAAAGACAGAATTAGCTATATCAGATTTGTTTCTAGTGTAAACATAAGCATTGAAAAGCTTCTGCAATGTTATACAGCACGATCTTTGCAGTATTGGTAGAATTTTTTTTTTAAAAAGTTATTACAATTGCTGTTCCTTACATTTTATTTAAGTAGTTGGCATACAGAACTAGCTTTTAATTTCTTTCCTCAAGAACATTACTATGAAAGTGGTTCTGGATATTTAGCTTGGATACTCTAGACAATTCAGCGGAAATTCACAAATGCAGAAGGAAGTAAAGCTTGTAGGGAATACAAAGGCAGGCCTATTGTTGAGATAGAGACATGTCATACTCTAAAGCAGTGGTCCTCAAAGTGGTGTCCGCGAAGCCAGGCCATTGTGCGTGGCAGCTGTTCTTAAATTATGGGTCGGGAACACATTTCTGGCGGGTCGTAGTGTAGGAAAATAAATAAAGCTTTAAACAAGTTTTCCAACAAAAGTGTCACAGCAGTCTGTTGACAGCATTGCTCGCTGTGCTTGTACATACTCTACATATTTATTTATTTTTTCCCCCAGAAGGGCCTCTGCGATACGATTAACCAATTGAATATCTGCATTTTCTCTGCGCTAGCGCAATCATAGGTTAGCTGGGTGGGCATAAACTGTGTCTGTTTCAGTTGCAGGCACTGACAGTAAGTTTAACCAATAGGAGAGTCAAATATCTGCCAAGTTTTGTGCAGCTGTCCAATCATAAGCAAGCAGAGGCCGTTCACGGAATCCTGCATGCAAATTGAAGGCGAGTGAGTAGCCAGAGGGAAAGTGAAAGATCCAACAGCTGTCCAATCATTTGTGAGCAGAGGCAGGGTGTTAATATGCTGGGTAAACACTGAATTTTGTGACTTATAGAAAAATAATGCATTTCAGTATTTTGAATTTTATATATATATATATATATATATATATATATATATATATATATATATATTTTATTTTTCACCAGGACAAGGGAAACACCATAGTAGATTCTGCTATGAATCCACTTTCTCTGAATAATTGTACTGGAGATGAGCGATCTTTAAAAGCACAGTAGTGCAGACAAATTTGCCAAATTGAAACAAAGCGAGACACTATCTATCCTATTATTTTAGTTTTATTCATGGTTATCTGTGTAAGCATGCTATTTAAAAATATTTGCATTGAATATTTTATATAAAATTATTTAAAGAATAAGCACAGCAGGCACAATTACTGCCTGAGACTTGGCCTTATCAGTGAGCCAAGAATAACTCCCACTAAAACTCTTAATACATACACTGCACATGCTGCGGGAAGGCAATTTTTAAGATAAGAACCTATGCAATAGACAGCGTGCCCACAAACAGACAAACAAGATCAATTTTTGCCAGTGTCCAAATTACTTTGAGGACCACTGGTCAAAAACAACTAAGTTGAGATCAATGTAGAGAGGCAATTTCTTTGATGAAACATTCACCTGATGCAGTAAACAGAAGGCAAAAAATGAAAGCAACTTTTGATTTTCGCCAGAAATTAATTCACAATCTTGAAATGTCTCCTGATCTACTCACTGTTTTCTCACGGTTTCTTAACATACAAGTCCTGGTATGTATATACATAGCTTAATTACATTTTGTAAAATCCACTTTTAATTGGTCAATATTTGTAGCTGTATAGAAAATAATGAGTAAAGGTGAATACTGCAGCCTTGGATGACAGGTATAGTTAGTGGGTTAAACAATATATGTGTCAATGAGTTTGACCACCAGTTGGGTAGAAATGATGCAGAAAGCTATGAATAGTATGTATATTAACTACTATAAATGTGTGAATGTTTTACTCTGCGCAGCAATTGAAAAGGCTTTATTTTTTTAAGGCTGGTACAAAAAGGTGGATGGACTATTAAACTGTAACATCATCAATAAAGTTTATGGATCAGTCACAAGTTTTAAGAAAAAACAATTGCATTTACATTTCAACACATTTTTAGATATAGCTAACTGGATTTGCATTAAATATAACTGAAGGTACTAGAGTAAAATAATGAGCAAATTAAATGAATATTTTATTCATGGTAAGAAAACAATACCCTTCTCAATATTCTGTGAATCATAAGACTAATTGTAGGAAATAAACTGTCAAGAGTGTTCTGACATTTGGCTTTGAGTGTGTATTACTTTGAATTCCACATGTTGCTAATAGTATACAGAAAAACAAAGTCCTTTGTGTGTAAAAATGTTTCAGCCACAACACTACTAAGAACCCATCTTATGTAAAATACAGATTGAACATAACTTTGTGATGTTTGGAGAAACCACTTAAAATCTAAACATATAGATATCTTGAAAGTGGGCAGCAGAAAAAAAAAACAAGGCACAACACTCGCAGAAAGTGGGAAGCATGGCATCAGGATAGTTTGTGTATATGCATAGGGCCTATTATTTATATATGCAAGAGAATGTATAGCGTGCACTTTAATGTGCTCCATAAGGAGGTTGCGGGGGCATGGGGTGAGGAAAACTTGGCATGTTGATAAATCATACATTTTCATGTCTCTACCTTTAGGATGGGTCAGCGACATGTCATCTATTCTGCTTTTGCTGTGTCTCCTTTCTCCATCAGCCAAAGGAAGGAAAAAGTTTGCAATAATGTGTGCTGTCCAAGCTGCTGAACATCTCATGACATTTAAAAAAGTACTAGAAATTCTTACAACACTACAGAGCCCTGCCATATTAAACTGAATACATAAAAAAGTGCAATTGCCCATTTCTCCCACAATACCACTGCACTAACATTATAAACATCACCCTTCTACATTATACCCCCACATCAGGCCCAACATGGTGCACAAGGCCAAGCTACCAGTTACTGGTGTGTTTGTTTTTAGCTTTGTGTTGAGTCGCAGTTGGTGTGTTACATATCTCTTTGGCAAGGCTGACCATTTTTGCTCATTTTATTCTGATAATGATCTTTAAATTATGTGATTAATAAAAATAAAGTCTAGCACTTTACACTGACAAAGAGGCTATGGATGTCTTTCCAAAAAAGCATGGCTTTGTAATGCTGTACTATAAATAAGGCTGCCTGCTTTTGATTCATAAAATCTTATTTCATGGAGCCCGTATCAGAGTACTATTATTTTTTATTTTACATTTATCCTGGCAAATGAACAGAAAGTGTATCATATGAGATGAAACAACTGATTTACTGTTAAACTTTCCACCTGCCTTGTTTCATGCTATAGGCAGGTAGCTCTAAGGAGTGAAACCACTGGGACTAAAATATAGCAACATCATTACTGCGGCACTTGACTGTCATTAAATTATTTTCTACACTGAATTTTTTGCCATTAAACATCTGCTGTAAATAAAGTAGTTTTTGTAGTAGAGGGGGAAAAAAGAAGAAGGGTGGACACATCTACAATAATTTGAATCTTGATGGAATGCAGAAAATAACTTAAAACAGATGTGGCAATGAATTAAAGTTAAGTGAAATAAATCAGTTTTAAAACTCCTGCATAAGTCAAGGTTTTTTGTGCATTTTCAAATGTTAACATATTAAACTGCATGAATTTCACTTTGCATGTCAAGCTTAACATCAGTACCAGTTTGCTGTTATTAACCCAATTATTAATATTATTATGGTACTTGTGTTTAACTCTAAACAGCTTTTGTTTAAAGACTGCATCCTTGTTTATCTTATATAAACATGTTTTACAATGAGGTATTTGCAAGTAACATTAATATCTCAAATCTGTTATTTAAATTTTGAATTTACTGGGTCAAAGACCTAGTGTTCATAGACAGTAAAACATCGCAATCTCAATATCAATAAGTTGCTGCCCCTGTGATTTCCCAGCACAGTACTGAGTGCTGCAGAACACTGCCTGCCGAGTTGAATTAAAGCATTCTGCAAAACACGTCCATTCAGGCAGAACTAACTTTGTTGGTGGTATTTAATAAATTGTTCCTGCTCTCAAAGACACTACTCCCCTAGGCGATGGATTGCGATGTTTTACCGTGTTCTATATTTAAGAAATACCTTTGTAAATAGCACCAACATTTAATCTCAACCTTATGGGATAAGCCATTACAAAGAAACATTTTCAAGAATAATGTCTACATAGAGGCGTGCTAGCGATATGAGCGAGTTTCTGAAAATTTGCTCACAGTGATTTAATTTCCTGCTAACGGTGAACGGGCTACTGTAATGACATGTCTAAGTTTCAGTAGTTGGACGTGTACTAAAGTAGCTAACAACAGATACATGGACATTAAACTCATGATAGAATAATTGGAATGTTAAGGAACTTGCAAATAAATTACCTACTTGTTTGAAAAATCAGTGTTAGTTGGATGGGAAAATATTTATTTGCATATAATTCATTATATTATGTGAAGACTGGAACTAAGTTTTATGTTACCAATAATCAGTATAATAATTAGAATTCATAGCAGAAGATGTTGAACTGAAAAATTAAGACTCTCACTCTCTAAACTAGGAGGGCTATCCTTGCCTGTTCTTGAGAAATATTTGGCTGCAAGGCTGGGTTGAGAAGCTCTGCTTTATAGCATTGTCATATTTTAAATATCCACATACGATAGGGTGACCATATGGCTCTACAATCCTGGGGACAGTTTGAGGCAGTACAGAGTTTTAAAGTTCCCCTTAAACTGCAATAAATGAATGTGTAAATTAAGCATTAAAACCTTTAGTAAGACTGATATTGGTGGTTTTATTGGTACATACTGGTGGAATATTGGAACAAGGTCACCCTATCATAGAACTAAATGTAAGTAGGTCTGGGTTGTACAGTGGGTGAGTGGAGATGGTCTATCCAAACTGCAGTTTCACATTTCATAGGTTGGATGGACTTTTTTATTAAATTTTAAAAAATAAATACTGGCGCTCTATTCACACTGAGTGTATTCACACAAGTGCATAAAAATGAAGGATATTCAGTCAAAAATAACTTAATGTCCACAAAAGCTGAATGTACAAAGATGACAAAAGATTTTGAGAAGACATGTTACTTTTGAGGCATTCCTCAAATTTGTCATTGCTGCGGTCCAAAACATTTATTTGTGCTTGTATATTTTTTTCTTTACAAAATGGTGGAAACTGTTAAGATAATACAACACCTGATCTTATTTTGCTCAGTTATGTGCTTAATTTGATGTGCATCATTGTACATTTTCAAGAAAAAGAACACAGTGATTTGTTTGATCTTCCTTTTGAAGTGTTTTGATTTGAGCTTTAATGGTGCTGAATTTGTCAAATTTGCAATGGAGGCGGGTATTCTCAAAGGCTGGTATAAATGATGTATCTAATCATTTCTGCACATGGATATTATCTAATTGATAAAACAAACCAAAATTAATAACATTTTGAAATTTAAAAAAATTAGTAAAGCAAAACAGTCTTTAGACTAACACTAGTGGAGTTGGTTTTATAACCACTATTCTTTAACACCACTGACCAGTGTACAGTTTTACTGATCACTGTTAATTTCTAACATCAACTAGTGTTTGAACAACATGTACCATGGTGTAAAATACCTAACACTTTGCAAAGTGTTAATTTAACACTGTACAGATTGGGACCATATGTTCATTGCCTCAGTGTTACTTCACTCTCTCCGATTTGACTTAACACTGGAGGATTTGCTCTGTAGGCCCATATTGAAAAGATCATCTATGGGTTGGCCATTTGTGGTTTCCTTTCCCGATAAATAGTGAATCTCCCCGACCCATTAGTAATAACAGTGCCAAGGTGATAATTCTCCAACTGTGCTCTTTTGCTAAGCAAAAAGTGCCCCAGTACTGTAAATACAAAATTAGATCAAAATTAATTTCTGCAGGAAACAGTCAGACTGCATTACATGTACAGTAGCTGTGTGAGAATGTGGTACAAGGTGATGCAGCTTGTTGGCATTCAAATACGATGCCCTTGCCAATCTGAAGAGAAATGATCTATACATAGTGCTGGGACAGAAAGGAAATGCATTGGGGGTGGGGGGGGGCAATGTGTTATAACATTGTTGCTGGGAAATACTGGCAGCACAGTACCCAACATGAACTGGCAGCCTTAGCTTACAGAAGCTAAAAATGCTTAATACACTGTTGCAGTGACAAATATTAAAACAAACACTGCTTAAAATATATTTTGTGGCAAAAATTACCTTATTTGTACTCATTCATTGACAAAGTTTATTAATGACTATCAAAAAAAAAAATCACACAAAAGGAAAGCAATGAATAAATAACATCTATGTCAAGAGGATATGTGGTCCAGTGGTTTAAAAAAAAAAAATAAGGGGGGGGGGGGCATGTAACCAGGAGGTTCAAATCCTGGCTCAGCCACTGATTCATTATGCGACCCTGAACAAGTCGCTCAATCTCCCTGACTCCATCTTTCGGGTGAGGCACAGTTGGAAGTGACTCGGCTGCTGATGCATAGTTGACACACCCTAGTCTTGGATAATGGTGTCTGCTAAATAATAATAATAATAATAAATAATAATAATAATAATAATAATAATAATAATAATAATAATAAATACTTTAAAAAACACATTCTATTGAACAGAAGTGTGTTTCTCTCCTTTCTTTAAAAAACAATTTGATGGGGTGCCAGGTTTAATTTACTCCAGAGATGTGCTTTTTTTAATTGATTTTACAGTAACACTGTATAAAATGATACTTGGCTGTTTTCCATCCAATTAAAAAAAAAAATATTCTAAACATGAAAAAATGTGTTCATCCCAGCACTCTAACACTCATAAATGCGTTGTTTCAGTGCCAACTTGATACAAAGAGATCTATCTAGCCACAGCTGGCACGGGTACAGAATCCAGAACCGGGTTCCCACCATGAAAAAATTTTCTGGGAATTATTAAAAAAAAAAAAAAGAAGAAAAAAAAAACATTAATATTAATGTTTTAAGTGCATTTATTCCCTTCAGATTTGTAGACTTGTGTAACCTTTTTCAACTCTGGAAACATTGAAATAAGAAGAAGAAGAATACTATGTTTGAACAGTTATTAATGTTATATGTGCATCATGCTGCAGGATTGTCGTGACATATTGGCCATATTCCGCTGTTGTTGTTAACATGGCTGTTATGTTCAGTGCTATTATGTTATGGACTGTCACAATAGCTACCTAAATTCTGTCTTGTGAATATATAACAATGGAAATAACATGGTTATTAATGGATCACCGAGTTATCACTGACATAAACCAACAGGATGTTATGCTGTTTTGTTTTCCGATTTAGTTCCTGAGACTAGTCGCCACAGTTATTATTGAGGTGTACTTGCCGCTCGCTGTTGTTATTGTTTTCTGTAAAACACTGACATCCTGTCAGTTAACCAACCAGTTGCTTATCCTGCGATTTCCAAATGGAGTGCAAGTCCAAATGTGTTACTCCCATTAGAATAGCGTGCATGGGGTTACATGTGCATCTGGAAAGTTTAACACATCTTTTTGACGTGCTTCAGTAAATAATAAGTAGAGTCTAGTAGACTATATGGTAAAATTGTCTGCAGTTTTGTTTTTCACTGGCAGGTGGCAGCAGTCCCTAAGAAATGTGCTTGACAGACCACTCTATCCATACATAGCACAGCTGGGAATAAAAAATGGACAGCAGCTAGCTACAGAGAATGAGATAAGGGTACAATATGTATTTCTTTGTTGACGTAAGAAGGGCTTGTAAGGAACCGATTTATTCTGCTGATGAAGTACACTTCACAGATAATAATGCTATATAAACAAAAAAAATGAAAAATAACAGCGATACAAACCAGTACCCGAAACAGATAGAAAGTAAGTTTACCACATCAATCACCCTGTATGACGTGACTGAATTTAAGTTTTTTGATGTATATGTACTAGATAGACGTCTGCTTTGAAATCTATAGCATAAAAGATAATTTCTAAAAAGTGATATGACTGTTGCACTGTTATAATGCTGCAATTTTTTTTTTTTTTTTTTAAACAGTGCTATTTGTACTTGTATAATGCTGCCATTTGGAAAAAGTATGTCATTTTATTATTTACATTATAACGCTACAATTGTAAACAAATTGTTATTTTGTTATTTAAGTTCTATTGAAATAATACATTTCCGTTTCTCATAACAATGAAAGTGTGCTAAACTGTTACATATAAAATAGTTAAGGTTTTTGTAATTTTTATTTTACTAAATATTCTTCCTGTATATATGTGCTTTGATGTTTAGAGTTACAAATTTATGTATTTATTATTCTTTTTTTACATGCGAGACTTCCACAGTTTAGAGTTTTCAGGACCTACTGTGACTCCCTAAAAATCTGCGGGAGTTTTTCTAGCAACAGAATGTAGAAAAAAAGTATGCCTCCGACAGGGAAAGTATAATAGTAAAACTTTTTCTCCTTGTTGTCCCGGGCATCAAGGCGATATGAATTCCTAGCCAGTAGATGCCTGCTTGAACGTCACTGCATGATCTGTGAATCAAATCTAGGGCTGTAACGATTTGTAATTTTGACCTTCGAATGTTTGGAACACATTACCATATGATGTTTCAAACCTTCGCTAGTAGTAATTTGCACAATTTACTGGCGACATCACCATAGCTACTAGTATATATTTGATTGAAAATCTGATCTTACAGGTAATCCATATAAATAGAATAAAACATTAACATATAGATTAAAATATGTTATATAGAACAGTAATCATGTTTATATACATGTAACTAATGCTGCTTGCGATACATATACGGTAGTTTTGGCTAATAATGCAATTTTCTATTAATATTATCTAAATTATCACGGTTCTCTGTTCCTCCAAATGAACTATTATCCACCAAAACCTGCAAATACTTTGCACTGACTAAAAGCAACCAGTCCTGTACCAGCAACTGCCGAATCAGCCAATCACAGCCTGTTAGCACGACCGGGGCTCAGACAGAATCTTTCACCTACAACAATCTTTTCTGAAATACATTTTAATCTCCCCTATTACAGAAGGTAATGGAGAACTGAGCCATTTATGAGCTCTATAATTAATCCAGCAAGAATGTCTGTCAAGCAAATGACAGCAGAAATGAAACAGGTCAGTCACAAGTACAGTCAATATATGGCATTGTCAAACAGTTAAAGTGATTTCCAGTCTGAATGGGATCACAGCAAACTGCCTACAGCACACTGAAGCAACAACAGCTTAGAAAACTGTCTAAGTGGGGGATGCACAAGATATTCTTGCACCTTACTGAGAATGAATTCCAAAGTTTGCATCCAGATGTCACACACACCACAAGGTTCAGTACCACATTAATCTGCCACCAAGGAAAATACTATATAGTACTCTACATCCATCAATGACTGGTATAGATCTGTAATTAGGTAAGGGTTGGTGATAAGACTGGGAACAAGCTGGGGCAAAAAAAAAAAAAAAAGAAAAAGTTATCCTCCCCCAAGACTTGCACAGTAAAAACTTTCTGTGCAAGAGCAAAACATTAAGCACTTAACATTCTGCCCTGGGGGAAATGACATGCTAGCAACAAACCTAAACATGATTAACACCTTTACATGTATAGTTAGTATGTTCCCCACATATACGGGATTATACAATTAAATAAAAAAACTGGGCAACAAAAAAGACAAAAATACTGTATCATTTATTATATTTTATTATTATATTTTTATATATTTTATTGTATATTTTCCAGTCCTTGTAAGTTAGCTTTCTGAACTTTCCAAAGACCTAGAACTATTAGGAGAATGATGTTTTCCTTATTCTCTGCCAGTGCCAACATCTGTATTGTTCTTGAAGTAACTTTCAAATGTATCTAGCATTTTCAGAGATTATGAATTCCACCAGTAGGTTGATTGAAAAAGCAGGTTTTCTCCAACAGAGAAATTAATTCAAATTAGATACTTTTAGGGTATGAGATAGTTACTTAGAAATACAATAAAACAAACAATCAACAGTTTAAAAAAAAATGGACATACAATAAGCACAATATTTAGAAATAGTACAAGCCCTTCAACTCAACCTCCCAGTATGTCATGTCTTCAGGAAACATTGTGTTTATTGTATTGTGTTTTTAAGGCATTACGAATCTGTGCGGACATAAAACCCAGGGGAATGCAGGGTTTTTTTGGGGGGGAGGGGCAGTTTATAGACAATGGCTAAAATGGCTATACTGAAACGCCACTAAGCATAATCTGCCAATTCTAAGTTATATCAGCATGCCAACACAAATCCATTCTTAAATGATACAAATCATATTTGGTAAGTAAAGGATAATGCTTTAAAAATGAGAACACAATACCTACACTTACAAGACTACTTAAAAAATAAATAGAAAAAAATATGAGACAGACAGGAGACAGTACCAGTCAGTACACTTGCTGGAAACTAGGTTTTTTTCATAATTGACAATGTTTTACGTTGTATACGTTTCTGTAAATACTTGAAAATGAAAACACGTTACAATATACAAAACAAAACATAAGGAGTATCAAAGCAATGTTCAAGAAAATTTAAAATTGTCTCTAAATCTTGGAATCCTCAAAATAGCCACCCTTTGCCTTAATAACAGCCTCACAAACACAAGGCATTTGGTTAACAAGTTTGATGCAATGCAAGAACCTGAGAGTGCCTGCTAACAGCTATCTCCCGCTGACAAGCCTTCACAAAGCAGTGCCGAAGCTGCCTGCTATTGTTGCATGGGCATAAGAGCAAAGCTCTCTAACTGTTGAGCAACAGCCCACAAGATAGTCTGTGCAGCCCAAGGGCTAAACACAGTGCCCATCCAGGAGCTCTGGCTTGCAAGCAAGTCTGAGCCCAGACTGCTGCGACTGCTTAAGCAGTGAGCTGGGCACACAGCACCTGGAATAAAAAATGGCAGAAACACAGATAGCACAGTATATATTTAAATGTAGTTTAAATTCACAATACACTTGTAAAAAACAAGACTAATAAAATTCCAGCCAGAGTTAAGGTAGAAAAGAGAGAATAAATAATATTAATAACACTGTCACCGATCAGCAGACTGCAGGAGCAATTTTTTGCTTCAGTGGTTTATCCCAAGAGGAAAAAACAGCAAGCTTATTTGACTGCTTCTGGTCAAAGATAATTAATTTTCACTCTCTCAAAATGCTGAGTCACTCTCTGTATAGCTGAAAAGGCTGAACAAAAAACGGCACGAGCGCCATCCTGCACGCAGTTTTGTCTCCTGTGGGGGTGGAGACAGACGTGCTGACGTCACGGGCGCTAAATGCAGCTTTGGTAGAAGTTTTCAGTTGAATCAGGTATAATAGTTTAACACATTGTGTAATGGAATACATTTCGTACTTGAAAGGGAACTCTTATAAAAGTAAAACAAGCTACTGCAACACTATAGTGGTAGACAGGAAAACATGGCAATAGTCCATCTGTTTTAGATAGATCATTACTACATGCAAAACAGAGACGGTCAAGGGTCCTTTAACAATATCCTCTTGGCATGGGTGTATGTTACTGTATACCTTCCATGTTTAAACTTTGTGATACAACTATGCCAAGAGATATAAGAAACATGTGTGGCAAACTGAGAAACAGAACCAATCCACAAGCACACCCTCCCAGGGAATGCTTAATCGTTATTTAAATATCCCTATACTATAGTATTTCCACTCAGAGAAGGGATGGTAGATTCAGTTTCATTTATTAAAAGTTTAAACTTTAAAAATGTAAAAGTTTAAACGTTAATTTAAAAACAACCATCATGGAACCACTCAGAATGATGTGAAGCAATAAATAGCATGATATTTGAAGCTTACACTCTTTAAAAATTACATTTATGACCTAATAAATAAAAGTCCATAATGCTAAAATATGATTAGGATGTCATTAATTTGTTAATTCCCACTTACTTATTCTGAATACAAAAATCATACTGAATGATGGGATGACTGGATGAGTGCACTGCTGCCGCCCATAGTTTATGAGGTCATTACTGGTATGTATGCAGACCCTTTCACTGAAAAAACAAATAGGCAACAATGTGCTACGCTGACTTCAGCTGTACATACAGGCAGTTTGAGCTTTGTTTTTTACACATAAAATTACTTTGCAGGGTTGAAAACAATATTCCCATTTCAAACCAGCCTGAGCCATTCCAGGTATGAATGTGACAGAATCTTAAACTGCTACTTAACCTGTTCCATAAGAACATCAGAAAGTTTACACACGAGAGGAGGCCATGGGCCCCATCTTGCTCGTTTGGTTGTTAGTAGCATATTGAACCCAAAATCTCATCAAGCATCTTCTTAAAAGGGTCCCAGGGTGTCGGCTTCAACAAACATAACTGGGGAGTTGATTCCAGACCCTCACAATTCTCTGTGTAAAAAAGTGTCTCCTATTTTCTGTTCTGAATGCCCCTTTTTCTAAACTCCATTTGTGACCCCTGGTTTTTTTTTTTTTTTTTTGTGGCTGTGATGAATTAAAACAGATTAATTCTTTTCGTGAATTATGCCTTTTGCCAGCTGTCGCTCTTTAGTTAGAGGCCATCTTTTTAATATTAATAACATATTTCAAGGTCTTATTGAGTGGTCTTCTGATTAAAGAACACTGACCCAGAAATGTATTAAATTAAAATAGCTGTGCACCTCTTTACCAGACAACGTGAGTTTATAAAGATTTTTCCAAGATGACTCTACACATTAACAAAAACTAGAATATCCATGTCATTTTTAACTGCTTACAGTACCATAAAATTACTTTGCAGGGTTGAAAACAATATTCCCATTTCAAACCAGCCTCATTTTGAATTCCAGGCTGCTGCAACAGTGTTTATGAATGTTTCTCCCTTTCCTCCAGAATTTTCTAAACCACTCCCTAATGCATGGCTTACTATACCAGATTCTAGCAGAGGACCACCAGAATGCGGGACTTTGTCAAAAACTTTCTGGAAATCTAAATAAACCATATCATATGCTTTGCAATTATCCATTATCGATGTTGCATCCTCAAAAAAATCAAGCAAGTTAGTTAGACACGATCTCCCTTTCCTAAAACCATGTTGACTGTCTCCCAGTACCCTGTTACCATATAGGTAATTTTCCATTTTGGATCTTACTTTAGTTTCCATAGTTTGCATATAGAAGTCAGGCTTATTGGTCTGTAGTTACCTGGTTCAGTTTTGTTTCCCTTTTTGTGGATCGGTATTACGTTTGCAATTTTCCAGTCTGTCGGTACCACCCCTGTGTCAAGAGACTGCTGCATGATCTTGGTTAGCGGTTTGTAAATTACTTCTTTCATTTCTTTGAGTACTACTGGGAGGATCTCATCCGGCCCAGGGGATTTGTTTATTTTAAGAGCTCCTAGTCCCTTTAACACTTCTGCCTCAGTTATGCTAAAGTTATACAACCTAGCAAACCTGCAGAAACTCAAACTGCAGGAAATGAAAGTGTTCTCATTGACACTGAATGCTGCAGGAAGCTTGGCTGAGCAACGTGATACAAAGGAGCAACTGCACGAAGAAAAAAGAAATATTGTACTGTTAGTTTTATTGTTTGTTTGAAATAAAGGACAGTCCCAGCTTTTAGTAACAAAAAAATCAGTCTGTTGTATTAAATCCATCTTTCAGCATTGGAAAGATCATACCTGAGGTAGCTAATGAAATAGCTTTAATAAATAAAAATGGGCATATCCTGTACTGTAGCAATAGCAGTCTGCAGTTTTGATTGGAGTTTTCCAGACTTGCAGTTGTATACAATTCTTAAACATTGTTTGTACAGCCTGGTAAGGACTAATCATTCCATTTCTAGCATCCCATATCTATCTGGACTGCCTTTTTTCACCCAACCTTTGTTGTGAAGGGACTGTAGTCTGTATTTAGTAAGGACCTACTACAGATATGCATTATTTTAGCTAACATAGCTACGTGTAAAGGGAGGCGCTGGGTGTAGTGATCGCTATCACTGAAAGGTAATTAGAAGATGCAAATTAAACAAAAGGTATTTGTCAGACTGAGATGGCAATCTACATCAAAGCAAGGTGATGCAAGGCTTGGTGGCCAGACTCAATACACAAAATCCGATCCTAACGTTGCTTTGTCCAAATAACTAGAATGAATAGTGCTCATATTAAATACAAACTACAAAATAGGAATATTTTTTGCATCACCTCGATTTAAAATCACTACTAAAATTACTCTCATCACCCCTCCCTTTCGACAAACGAAATACATCAATTTGCTTGCTGTTCACACTTATCTGTGAACAAAGGGACAGTGTTTGTTTGGATGTAAGCTGAAGTAAATTTTTTTGGTCCTTTTCCAACTTTTAGAGTTTGTGTTCACAGTTCGTAAATGCACTCAGTTTAACTGAGCTAAACAGTAATACTGTACTATATAGGTCTTATTATGAAACAAGATTAGAGTAGCGCGGTCACTGTGAGTTGAATAGATTAATAAATAAACTTAGTGTTAACCCAGTCTCTTGCTTTCTAAACAAAACAAAAAAAAATTAACTGTGAAAACGGACATACGTTTTTCAAACCTTATAAATAGGTTTGGAAGCCGAAAAGAAATGCGTTTAAGAATGTTTTTAACTAACATGGTCAGCACTTAAGTTGCCAAAACAAACTACAGAAACACATGTAATATTGGTTTTAATCCAAATGATTTAAATTGAACTTGGTACAAAAAAATGGCAACCTTTTGAATGGCCAGAGTATAGCCTTGATGTTAAGTTTTGAGATTTAAGAAGCTAGGCAAGCCCCCTTGTGAGGTGGAATGACTCAATAGATCACTCCTACATGGCCCCTACATAATTTGGTGTAATTTTGTGCTTCCGTTGTTATCATTGGTATTGTAGCCATTCGGTCAGGGTTGTGTCTGGTGTATGACTCAGCCCTAACCTCCAGTTGTTAGTACCTAAGGAGAACTGCAATTGTGAAACAATACATTGTACTGCATGAGCAGATCTGCATCACAGACATAACACTAGCTATAGTAGCAGCTACAGCCAGAGCTCTCCAAAACGCTTTCCCAGAGGAAATTTTCTAGGTCTCACTGAAAATGTTGAAGTTGAAGTTTTATTTAATTAAGAAACAAAAAACAAACACTAAAAGCCACAAAAAAAAAAAAAATGTTTGTCTAAAAGAATGAAGACCAAAAAAAGCAAAGCAATAGAACCCACAAAAGCAAAATGTCAACTTGCTATTCAATATCGCAAACTAGAGGTGCTAGATTCCGTTTAATTTAATAATCGTTTAAAAACTTGACAAAGTTTAAACGACTAAGCAAAATTAAAAACATTTGACTGTTTACTAACGATTAAACGTTTAACCTCTAAACACTTTACACCCCTATTGCAAACTATGTGTGCTCTACTCTCAGTTCAAGAAGACATTAAACTAGAAAAACAGGAAGTGAAATCCTGCTTTCATTACATTTCTTGAAACTACATCAACAATTAATAGCAAACTTAAAACTGAATTCATATTTAATATGGTTGGCTAATAGTAGGGAGATTTGAATGACCGCATTTCATTATTTCTCTCTATATATCTAGCTACGGTAATTTGGAAAATAAACTACCGGTACTATTAATTCTGCCAAGGACAAGGGATATTGTTTATCTACGGCAGACGGACACCGTTCTCCCACATGTGAAATCCATGGAGAGTCATCCAATGTTATTGCAGTACTGTAGTTCAGTGGCCCCTCCAGCTGTGGTCTTGCTCATTTTACAATTTTTTTTGATTTCCAGCCTCTGAAAAACAAGGTCAGGTGTCACACACCAACATCTGCCGTGAAAGGAAGCATTCATCAATACAGCTGCAACACTTACAGTACACCAGGCTTCTACTTTGATCTAATACTATCCTGAAGTGTAAAAATAAATAAATAAATCAACCATGTTCTGCCACTTCAAGTTTTGTGCTGTCAATGCATTAAAGCACCTCCCCTCAAGAAATAATACGTTTCATATGAGTATTTGGCTGAAAACAATAATCACCAACATCCCCATATGTACCATGAGGACCATTAGCAGATTCATTGTATTCAGTATTCACAGATCAATTAAAATACTGTCCTGTTATAAGCCAGTTTAAACTAAATCTTAAAATGATCTTGTGTATTGTAGAAATCAATGTGTTTTGTCTTGAATGAATGTGTTTACTATTCTTTTTCTAGACAAAACTATCATTTTAAAAAAACTTAACGACTTAATTTAAAGATGTTACGCCGTTAGCAACAGCTGAAGACACACATACAGTACATTCTAAGGTGCAGTTTATCTGCACAAAATGGCCCTCACCAAATCATTTACAGTATGGAACTCATCCTTCTACTGTTAAGCAAAATGTTTTTTCATTCAATATGTAATTGTACATGAACCAAGAGTGTTCCTCCAAATAACCCTGCGAGACTGAAGAGTTGCTTTTGATTGAAAGAAAAAAATATTTAATTTTAATGTATCTGTGCTTTATAATGGAAGACTGTTTAACATTACACTACAGCCCTTATCAAAAATGTATGCTGGTCTCTCCCACCATTTTAATTAAAACCACACAGATGCTGCTCAGAGATAAATGATGACAACATTCATTAGTGAGGGACTCATTTTTGACCTTGACACAGAGGCAGTGCTGACTCCATTGCAACTGCCATCTCATTAAATACACTCACAACCAAGCCTTACACTTGTAATTTAGAAAGATAGTTAAAGATAGTTGTTCCTGCTATTTTTCACCATCTAAATGAGGTGGTTCTTAACAAAATTACTATCTATTCTATTACATGTGGTATAGTGTTCTGCTGTATATCGATACCTAAGGTGTGTGTGTGTGTGTGTGTGTGTGTGTATATATATATATATATATATATATATATAATATATAGATATATTATATATAGATATATATATATATATATATCGCATGGCACCAAAATGTTCGCACTTTTAAAACAAAACTAATTGTGCGCTTTAAAAACAATATGAACTAAGCCTACTCTAGTGGAAGTGACCAACTACCCTGTGTGTTCTGGTAAAATGTTATTACTGCAGCACTAATGGCAAATGCCGGAGAGAAAAGCTTGATGTGGAACTATTTTTGATTTCAGCCAGATGAAAACAGCAATCTGTTTAAAGGGGGGCTGGCAAAAAGTCAAAAGTAAAAAAACAAAAAAGGAGGAATTTATTGAAACATCTTTCAGATCACCACTCTAATCTCTTTGCTGAAGTTTACTTTTATTGTTTCTTCTGTTTTTAGTTTTAGTGAAGCTGATCAAAAGGGAGTTCATTGATGCTTGTTTATTTCGTCATTACAGTGCATTTGCTGACGTGTCATTAAAACTCTACCGCATGTCAAATGTTAGCAATGTTTTTATATTCTTTGGTTTTTGTGTTAGTCTGTATATTATGTGCATGTTATGTGATAGCTGTGAAAATCCTGTGTTTTGAATAACATGCATGAGTGGTAGAATGACCAGAATTAATACAGACTTCATTGCCAGCATATCAGTTTCCCTAACAGGATCAATGTGATGCCTCATCTGCAGAGGAAAGCACAGGAACGATAAAGCTTCCGAGTCACACTGCAAAAGTCCGCCAATGCAGACGACTACAGGTTCAGCATGAAAGCAGTAAAAAGTCCTTCCAGTTTATTAATAGCCAGAGTGGTTGTGTCTCGTCTAATTTACTTTCTTTGCAAGATTTTTAACAACCAAATGAGCATGAAGGGCCGAATGGCCTCTCACTCGTAAAATGTCTTGTTCTTATTTATTAATGTGCACTGGGGCGTTGTTTTGAGAGACATTTGGCTTGAATACGTTTACAGAATTTTGTTCTAACAGCACACAAGAGGAAGGCATCTACATTAGTAGCCTGTTTGTTTTAGAAATGTAGCATTAAATATAATTTTTCACTATCGAATTGCGCGTTAGCAAAATTTTTAGTAAAGCAGTTCTTTGCCAGAAATACGTTCGGCAAATTCTTTATTAAATTATTTGGATGTGGTGATTTTCAAACTATCTAACACTATAAAATTGTAAAATGCACACACAGTGTTTCAAATTAAGAAATACAATGTTTCTGTGTATTCCCTAATCAATGTAACACATTACCGTGTTAGTTTAAAAATAAATGTTTTATAGTGTATATGAATCAAACAGACTAATCTAGTTTAGCATTATACTCTGGATTTACTTGTTTTACTTTCTAAAAGATTTTAACAGTAGATTCATGGAGGTGTTATGCTATATGTGACTAAGAACATAAGAAATGTACAAACAAGAGGAGGTCCATTTGACCCATCTTGCTCATTTGGTTGTTTATTGATCCAAGCAAGAACCTCATCAAGCCATTTCTTGAAGAAACTGTGTAAATCAGCTTCCACAACAGTGCTTCATGTTTTTGTTCCATGTTCACATTTTTAGGGCACTACTAAGATACCCTGTATGTAAAACATCTGGCCTAGTTATAAAAAGTCTGCTTCAAGGAAAGTATTTGTGTTATTTTGTTATATATAAGAATTAAGAGATTCCTTGTAACTGCAGTATTTGAAGCTGACCAAAACACCACAGTTATCTTTTTATATGCAAGAAACAAAGAAAACCGTGTGTTGAGCTTTCTTACCAGTCTTATTTGAATTTTATAGTTCGGTGGCAATGACCTTTGAATACAGTGGAACTTGTTTTCAGCAGCAGGGTTCGACATTAACCATGGCCCGGCGGCCCAGTAGTTATGAAGCACCATTGGCCCGACTGGACCGGTTACATTTAACTAGTATATATATATATATATATATATATATGTGCACATGGCTTCCGTTTTATGAATCCAGAAAAATCAGCCAGTGTGCCAAAAAGCTGAAAAATTAATTTACAAAACATTTTTTAAAAACATAACTACAAACGAATCCTAACTTTCCTGCAGCACATCATATTTGTTGTACAATCAGAATCTGAGACTGCGTACCGAAGTGCTGTGTTGGTACTCGTTCCCGTGACACGGCAAATCTTTTACAAATTGGGTTTTCTACAACTAAGCAACCAATAAGCCAAAAGGAAAGCGCTGAAATCAACAAATTATGGAAAAAACAATGAAGACGAACACTTAGAGTGGCGGCTTCATTATGACAGTGAAAAAAAAAGTAACGGTCTCCCTTTGGTGTCAGTTTCTGAGACTTGCAGATAAAACAGCAGCTTTATTTGTTGTGAATTCAACATTTCCTTTACATCATATCCAGTCTCACAGCAAGATGTCCCGAAGGATACCCAGATACACGATCGAATTGTCAAACTTCTTTGGGATCAGATATGTTCAGGTCTAAAATGCCAATCACAATCTTTCCAGGACTTACTGGTATCACTCAGCAAGATTGGCGCTGACTTGGGAGAGGCTACACAAGCGACAACACTCTGAGTAGGATTGCTATTATTTTGTATTATGAATATTGTTTAATAGTGTTTATTATTAGGATTAGGGATGTGAATTTCGAATAGTTTCCAGTGCAACATGTTTGTGTATTCGATTACCCGAACTCCAGTCCCTTACACTACCAAAAGAGTAAAAGGCAAATGCGTGTGTACAAGCAGACAGCAAAACAGTGTAAGCCGGTAAAGTTTAGCCAGGTTCACAAAGTGTTCAAACAATGTCCAAGACAAGATTTCTTCATTCAATACCATAATCCCTTAGGCACAAGTTTTTCCTTTTGTTTACTGAATTAAAATACAGAACTCAATGAGCAGCCATGTCACAGCGTGTATCTCTTCGAATTAATGCAAAAGTAGCATAATATTGCGCAAACCACTAAATAATAATTTTTGCTGTAGTGTCTTTAGAATAAAATAACACCTATCACATTGCAACCTAAATATGTTTTATTCTAACAAATAATATTTATAAAATACTCTTCATAGTACAATACTGTAACCTGGCCAAAATAACAGAAAATACATTCCAACATTACATTAGTTTAACATTACTAATTACAACTAGCCATCAAGTACTGAATCTAAGTCAAGTAACTTTGTTTATTCAATAACCTCTAAATAATTCAAAACAAGCATATCTGGTCCTACTTTTAATGGTCAGTGCAAATGTTGCCATTACTCCATCCATTCACAGAAAGTCAGCAGTAAATGTTTTACATTGAACTGCAATCCAGACTTAAAAAATAACTCCAAGTATCTTGCCTTTTCTTACAGTCACTGTGTTGTTCTGCTTAACATTTAGTATGTCTTTATAGTTGTTAAATTACCTATTTTAATTTCAATGTTACCCAAGTTTGGATTACTTTTTATAGCACTTGCTATATACATGTTAAACAGCAGAAGTAACATACATATATTGAAAGGCTTCGTTTAGCCACTTTCTTTTGAGACATGGGCGCTCTTTGGTTACCATACAGTTAGAAACATACTGAAAAAAAAAAAAAATCATGAACATATAAATATATTGGGCCAGGTAAAATTGCATCTGGGCCAGTAAAAACACTAGCTCAGCGGCCTGAGGGGCCAATAGTTAAAAATCTAAACGTAGAGCGCTGAGTAGTGTATACATTTAAATAGCAAGCATTCCATCATGCTGTAGCATTACTAACTGTGTGTTAACCTCTTATGCACTTTGCAGTTGCAAAAATTTGGAGTGTGATAGAATGAATTCTAGTCAACAATCTCCCTTCCGACCTGTGAGGGCGCTGTGTAACAGGAACTGCGTACCCTGGACTGGATGATTTGGCAGCTCATTCCAGGGTCAGTCGGAAGCCAGCCATCCAAGAAGGAGGCAGAGTCACAATACCTGAAGTCATCACCTTAATGCAGTAAGCGATGTGTCAATCATGGATTGGAGGATATGTGATTGCACTCACTACCGAAGGGGGCGTGACTGAAGGTATATCAGGGGATGTGGCTGAGCGATCTGTTCCTTGTGTTATGGTTATGCAAAGACCTACGAGGGAAAACCCTGTGTACTAACCGTGAGTGTTTTGTTTGTTTGTCCTGTCAGTAACCGGTTATTTGTCATTGTTAAACTATCCTGGAGCTGTTGCTAAGTTCCAAACCCAGACTTCACATCCCTCCTGTACACAGTATTTCTATTTCACCACCTGCACTAAGAGCACTCACTGTGGACTTGTGATCGCGTTGTGTTTGTTATAAACAGAGTCGTATTATTTCGGGACTGAACACGCTGTTTTGCACAATACACATTGCTGTGTAGAGCCCGTGCTTATTATTTAAGTGTTGTCAGCACACAACCCAGTCAAATAAAGAGCTGTTTTACCATGAACTGTCTTGTGTATATTATTCCTACGCACTGCAAACCACTTTGCCACAGGCAGCCATTTAACATGTAATGGACAAAATATCATGATACTGTGCATGGTATCATATCGATACTACCTACCTAAATAAGGTATCGCACAACACCACTATGATATTCATGTATTTCTGTGTATACATGATACTCATTGTTTTTTATTACCCCCCCCCCCCCCCCCCCCTTACATAACCAAATATTTTAATATTTAAAAACAGTACCAGTGGGTGTTACACACTTTTAAGTAATCACAGATAAACCTTGATCTTATTGGAAGAATTCAGGGAAGAAAAAAAAAAAACTTAAATCAATGGCTTATGAGGTAAGAAGTTACACTTAGCAACTTTGGTATCTCGATTGTCAGTAGTAATCACTGAACCACAGGATTTCCTGGTGTTGTGTCAATTTATAATACACTTCTTTACTCACTGGATCTGCAACTTCCTTCAGCATAGTGAAGGGAAGCAGTGAGGAACCCACTGGCATAACAGGAAGAGACTGCAATGAAACAGGTGGGAGGGGGATGGGGGACCCTGAAATTACTTTCTACTTCCACAAGCCACAAATATCAGTACAGTAAAATAACCTTTTTGGAAAACTGAAATTCCAGATTTGTCAAGTTGGTTCTGGCACTCATGTAGTGCAGTAATGAAAATGAATAGTTTCATTAAAATTGGATAAGCAGTCCTAGATGATGTCTTTAGGCAAGCAAATTTCAGTGGGATGCTCCCCCAAGACCAGTTGCTTTTTGGCTGTAAGTGACTCTTCCTATAAAAATTCACTAAAAATATATATTTTTTATAGTAGCAAATATATACTATATTTTATACTTGCAAATGGTGTCCTTTTTTTCGGAACACCCTGGGGAACATTGTAAAGTACTTCAGAAACAATACAAACTTTTCACTTTTATTTATTTATTTATTTAAGTAATTTTTATTATGCATTCTGCTTAGAGATATCTGTATTAAAACACATTATTCTGTGACCAGAGGGACCTTACAATACTTCCTGAACGTTCTGTTGAAATATTGAAGTTTGGGCAAATTACAAGAAATTGTTTTACCTGAGTGTTTTCAATTACATAATACATGTTTATTCTCAGATTCTTTATAAGCAATAATGGACACTATTTGATTTATTTTCTCAAAATAAACATATATAAATAAAGTTGCTCATTTCATTATTATCAGTAATAAGGAAAAAAGAAACTACCTGATTCATTTAGTATATGCTTATATCCACTAATTTCTTGATATTTATAAAATGTTGTAAAAACATATATTAAACATGAGACAGAATACACATTCTAATATAATTATAAGTCAAATACATCAGATTTACATTGTTTCCCCCTTTTTTTCGCTCTAAACAAGCTCCTGTGATGTTTTGTTTCTACAGGCAGCTGTAAACAATCTCCGCCCTTTAGACACCAAATACCCCCCTCAGCGACGTCACTCAGAAAAAAAAAAAAAAAAATTAAAATCAGGAAGAGAACGTCAGTCCCTCCCCTATTCTTTGATGTGTGTTTCAAGCCTGTACTGCAAAGTAAAGTGACCCTGTGCGTCTAAAAAACGAAGTACTTTATCGTGTTTACATGATCGCAGTCCTAGAAGCCCACTTCGGTATGATCATGTTAACACAATCCCGGTCCTTAAAGGGTTAATAATGTTGGTGTCCCATGCAGATGCACACATGCACATATAGACAGAGGGGAACCTCATATATTCCCAGAATCTAATACTGTGTGAAGGTTGGTGGCTGCTTAGAACATGGCTTTTGTTTTACTGTGTATGTAATATTATACATTAAATAAGGAAATATGCTCAAGAGAACTAGCACATGCCAGACAAATAAAATGTGTGCAGTACATAATGATATTTGGGATAGAGCATACTGGCATCCTTTGATCAAAAATAGAGATTAGAAGATTGGAAGGGCTCAACAACAACATTTTATTACATAGTGCCTTTCATAGCAGGTATCTCAAGGCACTTCACAAGATTTAAACAAACAAAAAGTACAAGCACAGATAGTTAAAAGCCAGTTAAAAGTACAGTTAGATACAACTAAAAACCAATTTAAAATAAGAAGTTTTAAAAAACTCCAGAGTTTGAACTTCTAATGTAATTTGGCAAGGAGTTCCAAAGTCTGGGTGCATAAACAGAAAAAGCCCCATCACCTTGAGTGCTCAGCCTGGAGTTGGGGACAACCAACAGACCAGCCTCAGAAGAACGCAGGCTGCGGCCAGGGACATAGGGAGTAAGCAATGAAGGAGCAGTGCCATTTAGAGCTTTATAGGTTAGCATTGCAATTTGATCTTGTTAGGATATGAGCAGCAGCATTCTGAAGCCTTGTAAGAGTATTATTAGGAAGGCCACAGAACAAAGCGTTCTCGTAATCCACTCTCAAGCTGATGAGTGCATGAACTGATCATTTTAAAATTACCATACAACTTTTAATATTCAAAATGAGTCAATTTAGCAGTCGCTGTAATAATTTAAGGTTTATACTAGTTAAACCACAGCTGTAAATGAGCCAGCATTAGAAATCATTACTAATGTGATATGGAGCCTGTAGTTAATCCCAATAGACTGTGCTGTGTCAATGAAAGGTGTACAGTGGCTCTCAAAAGTATTCACCCCCCCTTGGACTTTTCCACATTTTATTGTGTTACAACATGGAATCAAAATGGATTTAATTAGGAGTTTTTGCCACTGGTCAACAGAAAAAAAAGTCTATAATGTCAAAGTGAAAAATAAAATCTACAAATTGTTCTAAATTAATTACAAATATAAAACAGAAAATAACTGATTGCATAAGTATTCACCCCCTTTGCTATGACACACCTAAATAAGCTCTGGTGCAACCGACTGTCTGTAGAAGTCACATAAATTAGTTGAATAGAGTTCACCTGTGTGCAATTAAGGTGTTTCACATGATTTCAGGTTAAATACACCTGTCTCTGGGAGGTCCCACAGTTGGTTAGTACATTTCCTAACAAAAACTACATCATGAAGACAAAGGAACATTCAAAGCAAATCTGGAATAAGGTTCTTCAAAAGCACCAACTAGGGGTAGGATAAGATTTCCAAGGCATTGAATAACCCCCGGAGCACAAAAGTCCATTATTAAGAAATGGAGAGAATATGGCACAACTGTGAATGTGTTTAGAACAGGCCATCCTCAAAAACTGAGTATCCGGGCAAGAAGGGCACTAGTCAGGGAGACCACCAAGAGAACTACGGCAACTTTAAAGGAGTTACAGTCTTCCACTGCTGAGCTGGGAGACACTAAGCATATGGCAATAATAGCCCGGGTGCTTCACAAAACTGGCCTTTATGGGAGAGTGGCAAAAAGAAAGCCATTGTTGAAAAAAACTCACATTCAATTTCGGATAGGGTTTGCCAGAAGGCATGTGGGAGACTCTGAGACCAAGTGGAAGAAGATCCTATGGTCTGATGAGACCAAAATAGAGCTTTTTGGCCTCAACGCTACGCTATGTTTGGCACAAGCATCACCCTGAGAACACCATCTCTACCGTGAAGCATGGTGGTGGCAGCACCATGCTATTGGGATGCTTCTCTAAGTCAGGGCCTGGAAAGCTTGTGAAGATGGAGGGCAAAATGGATGCAGCAAAGTACAGAGAAACCCTGGAGGAAAACCTGCTGAAGTCTGCAAGAGACCTGGGACCTGGGAGAAGATTCATCTTCCAGCAGGACAATGACCCCAAATATACAGCCAAAGCCACACTGGAGTGGCTATAAAACAAAAAGGCCAATGTTCTGATGTGGCACAGTCAAAGCCCAATTGAGAATATGAGGAAAGAGTTGAAAATTGCTGTTCACCAAAGGTCCCCATCCAACTTGATGGAGCTTGAGCAATTTTGCAAAGAAGAATGGGCAAAAATTGCAGTGTCCAGATGTGCAAAGCTGGTAGAGACTTATCCAAATAGACTCATGGCTGTAATTGCTGCCAAAGGTGCCTCTACCAAATATTGACTCAAGGGGGGGAATACTTATGCAATCAATTATTTTCTGTTTTATATTTGTAATTAATTTAGAACAATTTGTTGATTTTATTTTTCACTTTGACATTATGGACTTTTTTTGTGTCGATCAGTGGCAAAAACTCTTAATTAAATCAATTTTGATTCCATGTTGTAACACAATAAAATGTGGAAAAGTCCAAGGGGGGTGAATACTTTTGAGAGCCACTGTATCTCTGATACTGTGATAAATATTGTCTGTCAAAGTAATTTTAGTCATTGTCTAATTTTACAGGAAATGTGTAAACTACAAGGCCGGATAACTTAAGAGGACACCATTTAATTAACTAGGAAGATCATATGCAGACTGTATAGAATTAATTCTTGAAGAGCACACAGGCTAATTTTACATGTGTGAATACATAAAATTATTGTAAGATGGGTAATAAATAGCAAAGATCACACTGAAAATAATTTTGGTAACGTCAGTGTATTAACCTGCAACATTTAAATAAAAATGAACAGTAAAAATTAAGTCAATTTTATGCAACATCACACTAACTTAAAACAGAAATAGAAATATAGTATTTAAATATGTTGTCGATACATTAAACATTTTAATGGGCCAGACAGGGTCAAAACTGTTAATGAACTTTTAGGCATTTCACCTCCACCACATAAAATCACATGAGAAGAGACACTTCAATATTTAGTCTAACAGAGCAATGCATCAACTGCATTAATTTAGATAAAGGAGTGCGTGATGAACACAAGACACTTACTCAAAGTTAACGATGACTAGACAACATTCACGTGAATTATCACTGCTGTGGATATTTAACTCTAGGCACTAAAAGCTAAATCCCACCTCAAATTATTGAAGTCAGCCAAAAGACACTAGTACAGTTGTAAATACAAAATTGAAGCTATCCATATAATGAAAAAAGCACAGTTTGTATACAGTTTGTCACACATATATTTACACTAGAAAAATCCTTTCCAAATGTCACAAGTAAGCAGATTGGACTGAAAGCAGGTAATTCAAACGGAAGCAACAAGCAAAGAAAGATAACCACCACTCTGGGACTGGAGTTTATTTTTGTGTAATCCACAGTTTTCAAATCCATCATGTTTTAGAAATAAACTTGTTACTGAAAAGATGCAGCATTTTCTCTGCTACAGTATAGTAGTGTATGCGGATATGACAAGTCATTACCATAAACAATTTCAAAAGGCTTAAAATCATCTTTGATTGAAAACAAGAGCAGGTCAAGTTTTAAAGCCACCTAAATTGTGCTCAGGGAACACGTGCAGACAGGACTGTAATGTACCATCAATATTAACTGCCAAAAGAAACTGCTTTTCAAAGAATTCAGATTTTAAACAGAGCTGTAGTAGGCCTAGTTAGCAGTGTATTGTTAAACAACTGATTTGTTAATATGGGCATGAGCTGGAATTTATTTATTTATTTATTTTTTTTAATGTGCAGTACTAACACTGTTTTAATAGAATACACAAATACATCATGTAAAGATATGCACCTTAGGAACATAATTCTTCAACAGCCTAGTACAGTAAAAGGATCACAGAGTATAAGCCTCAAACATCTTAACTGTGAATCCGGAAGCACAGGAATCCCCTTTTGGTATCTTCAAGGTTTACACAAGGTCTTTAGCTATATTGAAAAATAAATAAATAAATAAATAAATAAATACACAACAAAATCATGGTTGTGTTAGGCATATTGATATAAAACTGGTTTAAATACTGTGGTTTTGGATTTAAAAAATGACGAACCCCTAACGTCATAAAGCCCATACGAAAATTAACCAATATAAAAAGGAAACACTGACTAGACCAGTGGTACTCAACTCTGGCCCTCGAGATCAATTCCAGTCCTGGTCTTTATTCCAACCAGGTCCTAAATTAGTTAATTGCCTCTTCAACTAACTACAATAGAACCTGCTTGGAGTAAAAACCTGGCCTAGATTTGATCCCAAGGGCTAGAGATGAGTACCACTGGACTAGTAAGCATATGTAAGCATTGTACAGTTAAATAGTAGGTAGAGTTACAAATGACCTATGGCTACGCATGTCTCCTCCTGTGTCAAAGAAAAAGGAAAGGATAAAATTAACCAGCAATCTGCTTAAATCAGACTACAAACATTTCTACCCAGTTCCCTGCTTTAAAATCTTTGAAGCCCTTGGTTTATGCTTTGACGTTCTTTGTTTAGCGCGCACAATCTATTTTATTTTATTTACACATTTTATTAGTCAGTTCAAATATAACCAGTTTGTTAAATAATTCTTGTAAATCAAATGTAGGTTTTTATTTTTAACCTTTTTTTTTTTAAATTTGAACTTCCAGTTTATACAAGCGTTCAATTATTGTATGTGATGCTATACTACACAGTGTTACAACTTGAAACCACTGGGCTACTCAAAACAAAAGAAAACACTGGATTATAAAACCTTTTAAATTAATTAGGAAAACTAAGTTGGGAATAGCACATCCACAGTCTGTTAAAAGTAAATCAACTTTCCTAATAATAATTTGATTTATTTTATGTACTGTAACTGTTGAATCTCCGGACAATAAAAAAAAGAACAAAAAAAAACCTAAACTAAAGCGTTTAATATTTCACATTCTGTACAGTTCATATACTCTACACCAAAAATAAACCATTGATTGTTTACAAGGGAATGAAAACTACCACTTGAATTAGATGCATCTAACTGAACACTGTCTACTAACAGATACTAAATCACTATGATCATCAGACACTGGGAATGTCCTTTCTCATAACATAAGGCTTGGAGATACTCGATGTTTACAAAATGGCTGAACTCCATCATCACTCTTCCAAGCTACATAAATTAACAAGAAAATGTTGCTGAAATTAAAAAGGTAGTATCAATCTTTGTACACTTGCACTCAGCTTCAATTAACTTGCTACAGTAATATTCTTCCCTGTTTCAGGGTAACAAACATTTGTGCAACCTTTTAGCCACACACATTATTAGAAGACTGCTCAAATATTCCAAGATGTACCTTAAAGACACTGTAAGCAAGAATTTGTCAATTCAAAGTCTCCCTCTCTTTGATAATATACTGACAGAAATACTCGAAAGAGATGGGTTCAGATATATAGATAGAGATCGATAGATAGACAGACAGATAGATATTAGTCTGCAATATGTCTGCTTCTTTAAAGAGATGCTTTATAAAAAAACATTTTTGAATATTTTGACTAGTAGACAATAAACTGAAAGTCACACAATTCCCTCGGAAAGATCAGAAGCGCATAAGTAAAATGCTTATTAAAAAATTAAAATAGGAGCACAAAGACAGTTTGAAAAGGTACTGGGCTTACAATTAACTGCCATTATCCCCCATGCACAGGCTGTTATAATCCCATATTACAGAGATAGAAGGGGCTTAAACCAGGCTATCATTTATCAGCGGTCAAATCTCCTTGCACTTTTCCACAGCTGCATTTCTTAATAAGGCAACATTAAAAGGGAGTAGCAATAAATCAATCCTGAGCAGAAAGGAGGCATTAGTTCAGAGCACTTGAAATAAAATTCCTAACAGCTGTAGCAGATTTGCGATTTGCTCACATAACAGTGCTTCTAGAGACACCATAAACCAGCGATCAGTAGCCCTGGTCTGAGTCAGTAGAGTATTTTACACACAGTGTAGCCTGAACAATGTAACGAAGCTTGTGGTCATCACCCAAGTAAGAGGAAAAAAAAGAGTTACATGGATATGTTTAAGAAAAAAAAAATCTAACACACGTTGGTGTAGGCCATGAGCTTGGCAACAACACTCGCCTTAGAAACTAAATACACGAAAGAGACAATTTACAACATCCATAAACTGTATAGCTGCAGGCAGGTAAAAGTCCCCATTATTTAGCACTAACCTAATCACAAACAGTAAGCCTTTTGGGACTAAGACAAGTAAATGGTATTGTGTATTTTTAAATACTACTGGGCTTGTAAAATACCCATTACAGATTGCCCGGGGCCATTCATTTTTCAGTTTATACAACTTAATTTTTGCTATTCAAAGCCTATTTCAAAAAGGAAAAATCCAAGGCCTAAGTTATCATTTATTGCTGATACAAATCAGTAAGTTTAGGGGAGCTTGAGAAAAAAAGACACCACAAAAATTAAAAGATGACATGATTATTTTTCTCCTGCATATTGTAGGACACATGAATTAATATCCAGAGGGAATTACATGCAAGCCCAGTGGTTCATAAACTGGGGTGCAGCAACACAGAAATATTTTCTTCCAAACAACCTATACCCCTGACAAAACAAAGTTTCCCAGGCTGGGAGACCAACATATTAAAGCTGCTTTTAGGGGCTTGGTGTTAATCCTTGAGGTATTTATGATTTACCATAAAACAAAAGGGTATGATTGTACAGAGAAAATATTTTTGATTAATTGGGTCCTCAGTCAGGATGTCTAACGTCAAGCATTCAAGAATGACAAATAGGCTAGTCTACAGTTTTCCAGTCTCCACTAGTTTTATAGTTCTATAATACTATTATAAATTTAAGTAAGACATACATCCATAAGTAAAACATGCACAAACAATGGATAGTGTTTGAAAAAGCAATGGTCTACTTCTATATAAAAAAAAAAAAAAAAAAAAAAAAAAAATGTGACTCTTAAAAAACAAACAAAAACATCCTAGGGAGTTTCCATGCAAGTCTTTCTTACAGAGCAATTGGTTACAAAATTATAGCAGACCTGGGGTCAGTTTCACGTGTAAATGTGTCATTTGTAATTGCAATTTGCAAAAAATGTAACTGTAGTTGAACATTGGCACACATGCATAATTGTACTTGTGATTGCAATTATTACCATATAATTGATCAATTACACACTTTTCCAAGCTTAGTCATTCAGTTCCATGTTGTGTTTTACACTGTGCTAACATTATTGTATTTTCAACCACTTTTAGTGACCCCATTTGTCTGAAAAACATAGTATGTTTCTGTATTTATACCTGTGATTGCTGCTTGGTAGAATAAACAGAGTAAACATGTTAGTGTGTGCAGCTATGTGTTACTTTTTAGTGTAATTGTATTTACTGCAGCATAATTGTAACTAATTGAACAAAATGGCACTGTAATCGCAATTTCAGCAATTATGCTGTAATTGTAATTATAAAATTGATGACAAGTCAGAATGATAGATCTGGTTTGACCTTCTAACTGCCATTTAAAAACCGAGAACATCTGAGAAGTCTACACTGCTACACAAAACACGAAAGGCAATTCATTTAATGTGCTTCCCTGTACATATAATGGAGTGTTTCTGTTGTCTCCAGGGGATAAGGGCACATCTGGGAGAAATCCCCAGAGTGGATAATGAACCAATATATGCTATAATAAGAAGTGATATGTTTAAAAAAAATTATGGCAGCTTTACTCAATAGGATCGCTTTATACAATAAACTTAACTTAGGAAATTAAATCAAATGATACCACTTTCACACACAAATGCTGCTACTGAGCCGTCGCAGAGACATTTAAAAAAATTATTAAAAATACCTATTCACACAGCACGAAACTGTGCAATCTATGCCAGTATAACACCATCACAACTCTTTCACACAGCCCAAGGGATCATGTGAGTACACCTTTCAAACCTGTCAGTCCACAGATCGTTTTCATGGCAACGGAAGCAAAACAAATAAATAAAGCAGAACATGGGTAAGCTACATTTAAAAAAGAATGTGTTTTTATATATATATATATATATATATATATATATATATATATAATATATATATAATATAAAAAAAAAATCAATCAATTTCCAATCTTTTAATGGATGGCGCCAGAGAACTGTAGTGTACTGTAAACTTCCCTGTGCTTGCTTTGTCTGCTTTATTAATAATATATATGTATGTGGAAAATTAAGAAATATTTAAGTGGGGACAAATTAATATTATTTTCATTCTTGAATCAATATACGTACAACATTAAAGTAACAACAACCACAGCGCAATATGGCCAACAGATGTTGCAAAAAATCAATATATCTCATGCACTTAAAACATTAATATACATGGATTCCTTTGTTGTTTTTTTAATTACCTGAAAAAGACTTTGTTTAGCAGCTCAAAGTGAACTACAGATGAAAAAGCACACATAATCCATCACGTCCACATCTTCCACCTGTATGCATGCAGGATTTCCACTCCGATATGAAGCAGGCATCTGGCCTATGGAGAGTAGAGAGGTCTATGCTGCTCATGATCTTTGCTGTTTTCAACTTGTCCTATCAGTAAAGTACAGTGTTTCTGCATTTTTTCTTTCTTTTTTTTTTTTTTAATGTATAAATGCTCCGGTAAACATAAACAGTATAGTAATCACAAAACTCATACTTTGACAGTTTTTGTGGTATTTATTACTGAAGCTGCATACAAGTAACAGTAATAGCGGTGGGTTGAATGTTTTCGTACTTGCAAAATAAAAACAAAGAAAGAAAACAGTCCCTTTGGATAATTTTTATGATTGCTTTTATAAAAGAAAGAAATGGAGATCCTCACAACCCCCTGCAGATGAGCCAGGACAAGTCATGCACATGTTTACACTTTGTGGAAGTAGCTGTCAGGATAATATTCTGTATCTATGGTCAGCAAGTAGATGCAGAGGCTGCGTCACAGGTCGACGTACTCCCAAGCATGTACGCTATTCCACGGAGGGAAAACTAGATTTTTGCCATAGTGTTATCGTTTCTGTCCGACTGAGAAACTTGTTTTTACCTTTCAAAACATTGAAATGGCCTACGATTATGTGGATATAATTAGTGCTGCTTTTATTCTTCTTTCAAAAATAGCATAAATATTAGGTTTTCTAAACTTTTTTTTTTTTTAATTCACAACTTTCTTTCAGTCGTAACCTACTGCATAGTAGTAGTTTTTGCATGTGAGCTGTATTGTATTATTTGTAGTTAAAATATAGGTTTCTTATTGATTACTAAAAAAAGCTACACTAATAAGGTGCATCATCACATTTTAAATATTCTAATAAACTTTACTGTGATCATGTGATTGTGGAGTTTTGCTTTTGTTGTTCCGATATATATGGTTGTTGCACCATTAAAAAAGACTTACACTTGATCACATGTGTGCTTGCAAGAATAAGTGGAAAATCTGTTTGTCACTGTTGTTCCATAATGAAGGAATAGACAACAAACACTTTTTCCACTTATCGCAAGTAAAACTGGACATGTACTGTGTTCCACATTTTATATTTTAAAACCTACATACTATATGAAAATCTATTTATAGGAAACTGAAGTCATACAAAAGGATTATTGTAAAATTGTGGAACTTTGGATTTTCTTCTAAAGACCTTGAAATAAAAGACTGAATATCTCAAAACTGTTTGGAATTCACATTACAATTCTTCGTCCGAATGATTTATTTATTTAACCCAGCTTGTTATGCTATGGTCCCGTTAGCCGCTCGTCACATCGCCACAAGCAAAACGTTTTCCCTTGTGGCTCAGCTATTTTTCCCCGAAGTTCGCCAAGGAGGTGAAGCCTTTGAAAAATGTACTTGTGTAAGACTGCCAGCACATTCCTGTGTGCTGGTAGGTGAGTCAATACAGACTGTTTAGTTTGATTTCATTTTGCCAAATGAAAGCTCTTTAGCTTGATCATGTAACATATGCATGCCACAAACGGACATCGCTTGTAAAAAACAAACAAACAAAAAACCCAGATGGCATCCAATTGGAAAAAAAAATGTTATAAAACAAATTGTACAGACCATTTACCAGAATCATGTTCCAAAAGATGCAGCCCAAGGAATACCAGCACCCATGCACACAAGTAAAATATGACTGTGATACTAGTCACAGGGAGGTGGAGCAGTCATGGTTTCCAACATATCCTCTGGTCACAAAAGAACATTTTCACAGACAGCAAGCCAGAAACACGCAGCTTCAAGATCACAGCAAGGTTCCCCCCCTACCCCGTTGTTTGCTATCTCTTTAAAATATGTTGTAATATATTTTGGAAATAGTACCAAAGTGGATTTGAAGGAGGAATAATTTAATAAAATAAAAAACATTTATTATTTTAAAAAGAAGGATTTGTCTCACTATGATTTATTGAGTTCTAATGTCAGAATCTGTGCAATATTTTACTGTCAGTAGTCACAGGTGAAAGAACACAGTAAATAAAAACAATATTTTTTTTAAACACAGTAGTGGCTGTACAATCCCACTAATATTATTAATCACACTAGTACAACCTTGTGTAACTAGAGCTGCGGTTGGACAGGTAGGCATTAATATTTAGATAGACTAACAGCACTGTCTACTGGCATAATTTTGCTTTACCATTCTTTAGTGGAAAGAAAACCGCATCACAGTCAAAATAATGTAAAGGATTAAGCAGCACATGAGTATCTCTGCAAACCTACTCAAAATTTAGGAAATCTGTAACATTTCACGTGGGGCTAAGTAAAATGGGAATCAGAGTTATAGTGTAAATTAAATATAATATTTATGTGTATTGTAAATGGTAGGATCTGGCATTATATTGCAAATATCTGCGTGCTTTCAGATAAAATACACGTCTTTTTGCCTTGCTGAAACAGTATGTTTATAGCTTGTTTGTAGTATTGTTAAGTGGCTAAAGTTTTTCCAATGTGGCTAAAAAATGTTAAGTTACTTTAGCCACAGTAGCTAACTAAATGAAAGTCTTAGCGGGAACGTAGTTATGGCATAATAATAAAGACCTGCAATGGTGTTGGTTGTTACAGAGCTGTGTATCAGGGGCGCACCCAGGATCTAGTCTCATCTGTCAACAGGGGGGAATGTGCTAATAAAGTTCAGTGAAGTTGAATCTCGTCTCTGTGTCGCATACATTACATGCACCAAATTAATGAACATGCTGTCACAACCAACCCATTGAAGAGTACTGAGAGCTGAAACAAGTTTAAGCAAATCCATTTCTCGCATGAAGGAATAATCAACAATGTTTCACAGGATTTATTATTATTTTATGGCTATTTTGCAAACTAAAAGCAGTGTAATGGCCGGAATACAGCGTCACTTTTCCAGGTAGCAATGTAACAGCCCGTTACACTCAACAGCGCTGGCGAGAACCCTGGTGATTGATACCAATATCGATATTTTTATATGATATTGATAATTACCATATAGCGATATAGTGAAAATGCATAATCAAGTTTATTTTACATTAAGATACAATAAACTCTGTACTTACCAATCACTGTCAGTCTCTTACGCAAAGAAACACTACACACAATTATTATTCAGCCAGTTTATTCCACTGACTGGCATTTCGGTACTAGGAAATGCTATTTGCATGCTCCACTAAGTTTGAGCTGTTTGGCTGTCCACAACGTGTTGCATGTGTTCTGCCGAATTTTGCACACTGCCAAATTTTGCATTATAATGTGACGTGCGCATGTGTCAGCGTTTCTTTGAATTTTGTCTGTGTGAATACTTACTCTATTAATGTATTCATCCCCATGGCTTAAATGTGGACTTTCAGTATTATAAACAAGATGTACTTTTTAGACATAAAAACAGTACAAAAAAAACTAAACGGCTCAAAATAATGCAAAACATACTGACACCATACTTAACTTTTAGGAGGTGCCGTGAGTCAGCATTTATATGCAGAGCAGTTTACGATTCAATTACTTCCAGAATGGCTAGAAAATGAACAACCTTGAAATCTGTGCGCAGTGAAGCATGGCAATATTTTGGTTTTAAGGTGGATGATTGAACAGTACACCAGTACACCCTCCTACACAGCTGCAGTACAGAGGAAAACATTTCACAGGATTACAAAAATGCAAGTTATGAAAGTTTGCAGCAAGCACTACCAATTGGGTTCAGACAGGATTTCCTCCATTTGATTTTGGCTTCTATACAACATACTGTATTGCCTGTGAACGACAGACCTTTGCTGGCCCCTGATTTTATTAAGAGCACTACTTCATAGAACACAAAGCTTCCTGTACAATATGTTATACGTGAAGGCTGGTTAGGGAGGGGAGCTGAAAGTCAAGCACACATGAACTCTTCCCCACAGACTGCACTTTCTCAACAAAAATACAAGCAAAGTCAGCCATGTGAAAACATCCCTTGTCTATTTCATGTTTATGCACAAGGTCTAGACATTGATAATATAAAAGGTACATGTCAGAAGATCACAACTGCTGCAAACTCAACAGCACACAGATTTTAGTATGTTGGCATCGATATTTTGGCAGTATATATAGCATGCAGAAAGCAACTTTATTCAATAATATAAAGCTTTGGTTGGTAATACAGTATACAGCACACTGCAAAAGCTAATTTTATTTTTCTTTTATAAATAGTTCAGGATGCGTCCTATACATTAATTTCACACATTTAAATTTAGGTATAGCAAATAAAATACATAACACGAGAATAGTGTTTTAATAACTTGTAGAAATCCGACAACTATTTCACTGCATAACAACAAAACAGCCACTGTGCCCTCTTCTCTAACAAAGCCAGGAGGCTTTGCATAAAGGTTTTGAACACATTATGAAGAAGTTACTGAACAAACAGCACAAACAGCATTAACATGTAGGCTACTAGATACACTTTTGCTAATAAAATCTGTCAAAACAGTAACAAAACAGAAACGTAAAAAAATATTACAGATCCTCTGAGGCTCATTCAGACTGCAGTCCCTTACATTATCAGTGAGTGCTCATGAGAGTCACTGTCAGCAACAAAACTTTGGATTTTACATTTTATATCCTTCACATATATTTTATTACTTAATACGTACAGCCAAAGGCACTGATAATTGGCAGGGTCCATTGAGTTCTGGGAGTTTCATAAGTTCTAATTTTGAGGCTGTTGATTCGAACGAGCTACGCATGCCCAGATTACATTTTTAAAAACCCAAATTTCTCTTAATTTAACATTATTTCCACTTTGGATTGCCAAAAGGCTTGATTCTTGGTTTATGAGCATCTGTGCCGAACGGCATGTTTACACACCTCGCAGTGTTTGAGCTATAGGTGGCCAAAAGAAACAGTCTGAAATATAGGAATGTAACTACATTAAAACGGAGTTATTCATATCTCAAATTCTGTGTTTATAATGGGAGCTTTGATGCAACTTAACTGCACCTCTGCTTAAAGCATGGCACAGAAAATAAGAAAAAAATACTACGAATTTTGATGTTGATGCATTTGTTGAGATAATTGGGAGGATGTGAGTCTTAAGAGAAAAATGTTATTTTTTTAATGACATTATTACAGTTAAGCCAAATTTAGTTTCATAAACAGCCAAAACCAGGGGTGATTAAGTCTGTTAAAGGCACAGAAAACAGACATCCTATTTCTGGTGAATGGTTACATTATACACTCATTACATAAGGAAATGAGGAATAAAAGTATGACTTAAGAAACAAAGTTGCACTGCTTTTTCAAACTCATGACTAGAATAAATCTGCTAGTCACAAGATTCATTAAGAAAAAGGCATGAACGGGCATTTAACAAGTGTTTATGGCTCACAAAATGTTCAGAATTTCTGGGCAATGGGTGATGGAAGCATTTGTTTACAATTATAAGGCTTAATTCACTCATCTATGCTGTGGCTGAACTGATTCAGTCTTACAGTAAGTAGTTCAGCAGACCCAGCTATAAAACTCTGATTCCTCCACTGGCTATAAAAATGAAGTCTGGAAAAACTCTGCAAACGTCATCCTGCTTAAAACTAAAATTAGCCCTCTGCTATAAGTAGCTACAGTCTGTCCTTCCACCCCTAGGCAATACATATTTTTAAAAAATATGTACAGCAATGTATAGAAAAGAGGCCCTGTCTGCAGTAAGTCTACACCTTAGAAAATAAGATTTACTGCAAGGTTTGTGTCTAGTATGACAAAAGCCAGAATGGCAAATTTGTGATGGGTTGTCTACCTCTAAGACAGTCGATTTTAAAGTGCATGAAAATCAAGTAATCATTATAACTGTGTGAAACGGATGAAGACAGAAACTGCTAAACAAGGCACATCAAAAGCATAACAATTACTACACTCCACAAACACCTCTGTGATTTTAAAGCTAAAAGTGCTTTTTAGAACAGCCCTTGCAAAGCATGCATGACCATATTCTGATTTTGAATGGATGTTTGACCTGGATGGGGCAAAAGGATTAAATGTGTGGAAAACCTACAGAAACTGTAAACAGGCACAGGTGTATACACGCTATGGCGAGGACCCAGCGTCCAGCCCAGTTAACCAGAATGGCAACTGCTGAATGTTTGTTGGTTATTTCAGACGGTTCTACAGATAGCTCCATTACTGAAGCAGTGATGTGCTACGTGAAGTACGTTGTCAACGGTGTTGCAGAAACCCAATGTATCTGGGAATGAGCATTAATGTCATTGTATTTTTTTGTTTGTTTTTAATACAATAAAAAATCTAAATTTAAGTGTTATTTTTTTCAGAAAATAAAATTAAGCCTAATATTGCCAAATGTTGTTGATTCCGACTCACATAAGGACTAGCAAGTTTCAAAAGGTACTAGTCCTTAGGACTAGTACCACAATTTTGTTCGTTTCTAACCCTGGAGTGGCACACACAGTAGATATATTCTAGGGGTGCAACAATAATCGGTAGTCAGGGTTCTGCTCAGGCCTTTTCAGCAGAAAGGACCGCCTGGCAAAGTGGCTGTCGCCGCCTGGCTGAAAAAACCTGATCTGCCAGTCTTGCAGAGGCTACTGTGCCTTTAACAATAAGGATTGATTGTGCTTCAAGCAGACTAGATCAGTTGCGCGCTGCAACATTTAGCTAATCAGAGAGTTGAAGGGGCAGGTTTTCTGTGTTATGCACTTTGAGAGGCTAAAACATTAATAACAACCGCAAAAAAATTACAAATGATTTCCAAAGCAAAAATAGTGACAATGGGAGTTAAAATAAGCCGGAGATCAGCGCAACCCACCGCCTAACCCTATATAATTATTGTAATTTCATGCTGAGGTATTACTTCAAGGATTTAACACATGTGACAAATAGAAAAAAAGAAACTGAGGCAAAATTTTAAATAATTCAGAGGTAACATATTATCTGTACACATATCTCTCCCTCTTTGTGTAAGCCGAGCTACAGAGTATCTTTTTCCATTAAATGTCAACTAGACATTTAAGTAACAGATACTGTTTCACAAAAGCACAAAACATAATAAAAAGGTGTCTGTTGGAGTCCTAATGGCACAACAAAACAACACTGTACTGAAAAAGTACAGAAACAAATTAATATTTTAAACTTTCTCTCCGGTCACTTCTGATAGTTTAATAGACATATACATAAAACTTGAACTATAAAGTTTGATATATATTAAAGTATAAGACATGACCGGAAAGAAAGAGAAAAAAAAACTTTAAGCCTTAAAGTCTCTAACAGACTTTAAAACATAAACCTCTGGTTTCACAGAACCTACCTAATATTAGTTTAGGTAACATGTTGTTTAATTTGCCCTGGCATTATTTAATTTTATTTTTTTAAATATCAAATATCAACTACTTACTAATTTTGGAAAAATACCACAGCTGCATTGCGCAGGAGTTTTTAATTAATTCAGATTCTCATTTTAGCCGGCAGTTACCGGTGCTATGTTTTAATGCAGTTTACTCATATTGTCGCGTCAAGTCGAATGACAGAATGACTGGCCATTCATCCATCCTCATTCGTGGAATAACTACTGCACAGTGCTCAATTACCATCACTGGAGTAAGGTTTAGTGTAGTTAAACTAAAATCGCAGGAATATAGATATTTTCCCGGCAAAATATTTTAATATCATACTTTTCTTTAAAAACACATGTGCTGGTGGTCACTTGAAAACAAATATCATGAAAACATATCTACTGCAAGTTATATTCTGTTAGTAAAATCTACATCCCATGGGGTGTGGGCTCACAGAATAAAAACTATACCTACTTCTGCAATAATTCAAATAAAGTTGTTCTACCTGTATTTCACATCTAATAATCTATCCCAAATTGCAGCACAAGCTTGGCTGGCAATGGATAAAAATGATTGTTTCCTGATGTCACTCACTATTGTTTTGCTTTTGTATCAGCTGTACGGGTGAGGTCATGTTGTTACTTTTACGGAACTCAACTTTTTATCTGCTCACACAATCCACTTTATCTCAACAGCGCCTAAAACTGAAGGCTGTGAAGTTAAAAACGTCAACATGTTTGAGGGCCACAAGTCGACACAGTCATACACAAAGAGAGATGTTCATTTTCCATTACTCTAATTACAGTGTATGTCCAAAAAAAGAAACCTATATGACACTGAAAGGTTAAAAACATTCCATGAAAGAAATTACTTCATATTGTATCTAAGATATTAAAAGATTAATTTTGTTCCAATACAGTGAACAGACCTTCTACCACAGGGGTGGGCAATTCCAGTCCTGGAGGGCTGGTGTCCTTCCTGGCGTTTGTTTCAAATGTTCTCTAAATTATTTAGACCAGTAATTGGTAATAACTGGTCCAATTAAGTAATTTAGGGCAAAATTGGAACAAAAGCCAGGAGGGACACCGGCCCTCCAGGACTGGAATTGCCCACCCCTGTTCTACCACCTTGCTTATATTAGAGTCTCCTGTATAGAGTTAAGCAGTAAGAACATGACTAGAAGTATTAGGCATTAGTCAAACACACGTGCAGGACCCACCTTCCTGTACAGTAATTTCACAACATAATACTACATCTTACTGCTTTTATAAAACTATTCCAGAAGAAAAACCTGTAGTGTAAAAAACAACTTAGTGACGCAAAGCTCTCGGGACACGGATACCCACTTTCTTTACACGCGCATGGGTAGTCAGGACTGTCAGGTTTGCAGTTGTCTCCATCCCCGTAACACTGATTATTCTTTTTGTATTTTTTTGGTTTTTTTAATCATGCAGGTAATACAGCTGTGTTGTGTAGGGTGGAAGCTTCAGGATGTTGGCAGGCTCATAATTAGCATTGTCATTCCCACTGTGGAGAACTGGAAAACATGTACTCGGTACATCTTGGATCAGAGCAGACTGAAGACTACACTGAGTTGTGTCTCTTTTACATTACCTCCTGTGTACCATTGCATGTTTTGCAGAAATCCATTTCAGGCTTTCTTGCCGACTGCTTCACAAGCAACTGTTTGAAAGACATCAGCGGCTGATGGCAGAAAGGTTTAATGGATTTTTTTTGCCCCCTAAAGAACTAAACCGGCACAAGATCAGATAGAACAGGATAACTTATTTTTCTGCCAATTTGTTACGTCTTTTTAAGTGCAGGGTTCAAAAGCCTGTACTGTAGTAATATTGCTAAGTTTTAGGGTCAGCTGGTTGCTTGTTAATTCTATATATATATATATATATATATATATATATATATATATATATATATATATATATATATATATATATACTTATATCATTTAAATACACATATATCAGTTTTCATATAGAACAGTGTTAAAAGTACACATTTCACTAGTTAAATAGGAGAAGTACACAAGGTAATGATAATCTACTATAAAAAGAAAACAGATAAATAAAAGCATCTCAAGACTTTCATCATTCGTACTGATAAAACAAGGAAGAAGTTACTTGGATCATGGTAATGTTATAACTATTTGCTCTAGTTTGGGGTTTGGGTTTTTTTTTTTTTTCATAGTCAGAATTTTGATAAAGTAATAATTATCTAACTATTTTTAGGGTGGGTGAAACCAGGGTTAACATTACAACAAAATAATCTCCATGACAGATTAAACTATCATTTTACAGACACTGAATAATCCTGTTAAGTCAATGCCTGTTATCTTATAAAACTAATGTTTTGAACAGTTATTAATTGTGCTTTTGGTAGACAAAATAAACTTCATACCTTTCAAATGTATCCACGCTGTTCTGTACTGTAGGTATTTGTATTCCACTGTCCAAACAATACAATCTCCATGGGCCGGTATCGGGGAGTTCAGTATAAGCAATTGTTCCCAGCTTTATGAAAGATACTAATAATGTATGTGTTAAAAAAAATAATACCGGTAATTATGTACATGCTCATATACTGCGGCGTAAGGTGTACAGCGGTATTGGCGCTATGCTTTAGTGCGAAAGGCCCCAAATTCGTGCCCGCCCTCAGTCTGTGTGTGGATTGCCTCGTGCTGTGTGTTGTGCCTGCCTGCATTAACAGACAACACTACAGTACATTAACTTCGAGCCTTATTAATTTATACAATCTATATAAAAATCACTACATAACATTTTCAGGAAGTTGGGTACTGTTTAAACGAGGCATTTCAGAATGGCATGCTTGCCTTTTTTCTGTCCTATGAGAGTCTGACTCAGCAGCACAATGCATTTTTGTCCCGGATGGCTTTCCACAGTGATCATTAGGAGTGCGCATGCATAATCTAGTTTATTTACTTTTTGCTGCCTAAAACTTTTAAATAGAGCCTCAAGAGCTGCTGTGTCGATCCTGTATTTTTATATTTAAGCGATAGAGCCCGTCGATGCGGGCTCTACCGTGTGGTAAATGACCGCGACTGGAGTTATGCATCCCGAGCTGAAGGCGAGGACGGTAACGAAAGTCAAGGTCATCTACCACACGGTAAAGCCTGCATCAAGAGGACTCTATCAATATTAGAAAATGATTTAGTTCTTTACTTTCTCTTTAAAAAAAACTTTAAAACCTTACATGTCCCTAACATAATTAGAATAGAAA